>NW_028270148.1:97364116-97643407 GCF_037043375.1 Chiloscyllium plagiosum
TCGTATCATCTGCAAACTTACTCACCCAACCTTCTAACCCCTCCTCCAGGTCATTTATAAAAATGACAAACAGCAATGGTCCCAAAACAGATCCTTGCGGAACACCGCTAGTGACAGCACTCCAAGATGAATCTTTGCCATCAACTACTACCTTCTGTCTTCTTCCAGCCAGCCAACTCCTAATCCAAACCTGCAACTCACCCTCAATGCCATACCTCCGTATTTTTTGCAGTAGTCTACCATGGGGAACCTTATCAAACGCCTTACTAAAATCCATATACACCACATCTACTGCTTTCCCCTCGTCCACCTCCTTAGTCACCTTCTCAAAGAATTCAATAAGGTTTGTGAGGCACGACCTGCCCTTCACAAAACCATGCTGACTATCCTTGATCACATTATCCCTATCCAGATGTTCATAAATCCTATCCCTTACAATTCTCTCTAAGATTTTGCCCACAACAGAAGTGAGACTCACCGGCCTATAGTTACTAGGGTTATCCCTACTCCCCTTCTTGAACAAGGGAACCGCATTTGCTAGCCTCCAATCTTCTGGCACTACTCCTGTAGACAACGAGGACATAAAAATCAAGGCCAATGGCTCTGCAATCTCCTCCCTTGCTTCCCAGAGAATCCTAGGATAAATGCCATCATGCCCAGGGGACTTATCTATTTTCACCCTTTCCAGAATTTCCAACACCTCTTCTCTACATACCTCAAAGCCATCCATTCTACTTAATTGTGACTCAGTACTCACATTGACAACAATGTCCTGTTCCTGATTGAATACTGACGAAAAGTATTCATTCAGTGTCTCCCCAATCTCTTCAGCCTCCACACGCAACTTCCCACTACTATCCTTGACTGGACCTATTCCTACCCTAGTCATTCTTTTATTCCTGACATACCTATAGAAAGCCTTAGGGTTTTCCCTAATCCTACCAACTAAGGACCTTTCATGTCCCCTCCTTGCTGCTCTTAGCTCTCTCTTCAGGTCCTTCCTGGCTACCTTATAACTCTCAATCGCCCCAATTGAACCTTCACGCCTCATCTTTACATAGGCCGCCCTCTTCCCTTTAACAAGGGATTCCAATCCCTTATTAAACCACGGCTCCCTCGCACGACCCTTTCCTCCCTGCCTGACGGGCACATACTTATCAAGGACACTCAATAGTTGCTCCTTGAACAAGCTCCACATATCAATTACACCCTTGCCTTGAAGCTTACTTTTCCAGGCCACACATCCTAAGTCATGCCTCACAGCATCATAATTTCCCTGCCCCCATCTATAACTCTTGCCCTGTAGTGCACACTTATCCCTCTCCATCACTAGAGTAAAGGTCACCGAATTGTGGTCACTGTCCCCAAAGTGCTCACCTACCTCTAATTCTAACACCTGGCCTGGTTCATTACCCAGAACCAAATCCAGTATGGCCTCACCTCTTGTTGGCCTATCTACATATTGTGTCAGGAAACTCTCCTGCACACATTGGACAAACACTGACCCATCTAACGAACTTGAGCTATAGCTTTCTCAATTAATATCAGGGAAGTTAAAGTCCCCCATAACAACCACCCTATTACTTTCACTCTTCTCTTGAATCATCCTCGCAATCCTTTCTTCTACGTTTCTAGGACTATTAGGAGGCCTGTAAAAAACTCCTAACAGGGTGAGCTCACCTTTCCTATTCCTAACCTCAGCCCAAACTACCTCAGATGGCGAGTCTTCATCCATCGTCCTTTCCACAGCTGTAATACTATCTTTGACATGCAATGCCACACCTCCCCCTCTTTTACCCCCACCTCTGACCCTACTAAAACATTTAAACCCTGGAACCTGCAACAGCCAATCCTGTCCCTGTTCTACCCATGTCTCCGTAATAGCCACAACATCGAAGTCCCAGGTACCAACCCACGCTGCAAGTTCACCTACCTTATTTCGTATACTTCTTGCATTGAAATATACACACTTCAAACCACTTTCCTGTTTACAGGCACCCTCCTTTGAAATTGATGCCATGTTCCTAACCTCCCTACATTCCAGGTCCTGCACCCTAAAGCTGCAGTCTGGGTTCCCATGCCCCTGCAGAGTTAGTTTAAATCCCCTCCCAAGAGCACTAGCAAACCTCCCACCAAGGATACTGGTGCCCCTCAGGTTCAGGTGTAGACCATCCTGTTTATGGAGGTCCCACCTTCCCCAGAAGGAACCCCAGTTATCCAAATACCGGAATCCCTCCCTCCTGCACCATCCCTGTAGCCACGCATTTAACTGTTCTCTCTCCCTATTCCTCGACTCTCTATCATGTGGCACGGGTAACAAACCAGAGACAACAACTCTGTTCGTTCTAACGCTGAGCTTCCAACCTAGCTCCCTGAAAGCCTGCCTAACATCCTCAGCGCTCCTCCTACCTATGTCATTGGTGCCAATGTGGACCACGACTTCGGGCTGCTCCCCCTCCCCCTTAAGGACCCGGAAAACACGATCAGAGACATCACGTACCCTTGCACCTGGGAGGCAACATACCAAACGTGAGTCTCTCTCATTCCCACAAAACCTCCTATCTGTGCCCCAAACTATCGAGTCCCCAATTACTATTGCTCTGCTCTTCTCCACCCTTCCCTTCTGAGTAACGGGGACAGGCTCCGTGCCAGAGGCCTGAGCCCCGTTACTTGCCCCTGGTAAGTCGTCCCCCCCACAAGTATCCAAAACGGTATACTTGTTCTTGAGGGGAACGGCCGCAGGGGGTCCCTGCACTGGCTGCTTCCTCCCAGTCCCCCTCACTGTCACCCATCTATCTGCCATCTTTGGAGTTACTACTTCCCTAAAGCTCCGATCTATGACCCCCTCTGCCTCCCGAATGATCCTAAGTTCATCCAACTCCAGCTCCAGTTCCCTAACACGGTCTTGGAGGAGCTGGAGATGGGTGCACTTCCTGCAAGTGTTATCAGCAGGGACGTCCATGACATCCCTCACCTCAAACATGTTGCAAGAGGAACATTGCACTGCCTTCACTGCCATCCATCTGAAAGTAACCTTTTATAAAAAAAAAACTGGGTCTAAAGAATACAACAAGCAAAATGCAACACTTACCTACTTACCACAACGGGTCTTATTATTTAGGTTAGAGGAGGAGGGCGGGTGGGAGACACTACCTCTGTAGTGCCTCGGGTTCTTCTCCTGCGCGCTTTTAAAGGGAAAAAAAACCTACCCGGCTGCCCCTCCGGTCTTCGTCACTTCCCCCTGCTGCTCCCGCTCTTTCTGTAAAGAGAGAAAAAAACACCGCTGCCCGCTACCGGTAAGTAATTTTAAAACAAACTGTCTTACCTTAGCTGCTGCTCGCACTCAAAGTGACCGTTGGCGACGAAGGGTGAGTATTTATACTCACTGCTTTCCTTCCCGGATGCACCTCCGGTACTCGTCACTTCCCCCTGCTACTCCCGCTCTTTCTGTAAAGAGAGAAAAAAACACCGCTGCCCGCTACCGGTAAGTAATTTTAAAACAAACTGTCTTACCTTAGCTGCTGCTCGCACTCAAAGATCATGGATGACTTCACTGCTTGTCCTCAAAGGAGGGCTGTGGGAAATGTTACACCCAATGAGGAGCGTGGACTGGTGTAGTGTTACCAGCTCATCTGAAGTGGAATTCTGTCAGCCCCGATCATGTGCTTGATCACATGACCCTGTGATGCAGAGGGGAGAATATCACCACAGAACCAAGCCTGTTACTTAGAGTTTGTATCAATCTCTGAAGACAGAATTGTAGTATTCAGAAGATTACTGTGAATGTGTTGTAACTTTGCTTCCAGTCACTTTTTCAAACAATATTTGACATGTTGAAACATTTGAAGAAATGGAAACATTATTGCATTTCTCAAATTTTCTCTGAATTTAGACTGAGCCAATGCATAAATCAATGTGTTTGATATTTAAGAACTTACCACAATGCCAACGGTCTTTTCACAGCAGAGAGTGGCGCGAGCTGGGCGGAAGTGAAGTTGGAGCGCAGAGCTAGTCGGGAAGGTAAGTGATTGATATTTGAGTGGGTGTGTTCTGGACCCCAGGCCCTACATAGTAGGGCCCCCCTCCCATCCTCCTCCTCGAACCTAACTTTAAAGTCCACAGGTAAGCTACTCAATGTTCTTGTTTTGGAGACGAAGTGTAGAGTAATGGCAGCGCAGGCAGTGGAATGTTCCTCCTGCAGGATGTTTGAGGTAGGGGTGACCACCGATACTCCTGCCGACTTCATCTGAAGGAAATGCAGTCAGATCCTGCTCCTCACAGAACGAGTTAGGGAACTGGAACTGGAGTTGGATGAACTGAGGATTATTCGTGAGGCTGAGAGGGTGATAGATAGAAGCTACAGGGACATAGTTACGCCAGAGAACAGAGGTAGCTGGGTAACAGTTAGAGGTGGGAAGGGGAGGAAGCAGGCAGTGCAGGGATCCCGTGGTCGTTCCCCTCAACAATAAGTATACCGCTTTGGATACTGTTGGGGTAGCAGGGGTAAGCTGCAGGGACCGGGTCTCTGGCACGAGGTCCGGCTCTGAGGCTCAGAAGGGAAAGGGGGAGAGGAGGAGAGCGCTAGTTACAGGAGACTCTTTAGTTAGAGGGACGGACAGGCAGTTCTGTGGACATGGGCGAGACTCTTGGATGGTTTGTTGCCTCCCGGGTGCCAGGGTCCGAGATGTCTCGGACCGCGTCTTCAGAATCCTTAAGGGAGGGTGTGCAGCCAGAAGTTGTGGTGCACGTTGGCACCAACGACATAGGTAGGAAGAGGGGTGGGGGGGTCATTCAGGAGCTCAGGGAGTTAGGCTGGAAGCTAAAAGCTAGGACGGACAGAGTCGCCATCTCTGGGTTGTTGCTGGTGCCAGGTGACAGTGAGGCAAGGAATAGGGAGAGAGTGCAGTTGAACACGTGGCTGCAAGGATGGTGTAGGAGGGAGGGCTTCAGGTATTTGGACAATTGGATTGCATTCTGGGGAAGGTGGGACCTGCACAAGCAGGACGGGTTGCACCTGAACCAGAAAGGCACCAATATCCTGGGAGGTAGGTTTGCTAGCACTCTTCAGGGGGGTTTAAACTAATTTGACAGGGGGATGGGATCCGGACTTGTAGTCCAGCAAGTAGGCTAGCTGTTTGTCAGGATGTCCAAGAATGTAGGGAGGCTATAGAGAAGGTAGCACTGACAGGGAGTACTTGCGGACACAGAGATGGGCTCAAATGTGTATACTTCAATGCAAGGAGTATCAGAAATAAGGTGGGTGAACTTAAGGTGTGGATCGGTACCTGGGACTACGATGTTGTGGCCATCACGGAAACGTGGATAGAAGAGGGACAGGAATGATTGTTGGAGGTTCCTGGTTACAGATGTTTCAGTAAGATTAGGGAGGGTGGTAAAAAAGGAGAGGGGGTGGCGTTGCTAATTAGAAATGGTATAACGGCTGCAGAAAGGCAGTTCGAGGGGGATCTGCCTTTGGAGGTAGTATGGGCTGAAGTCAGAAATAGGAAAGGTGCAGTCACCTTGTTGGGTGTTTACTATAGGCCCCCCAATAGCAGCAGAGATGTGGAGAAACAGATTGGGAAACAGATTTTGGAAAGGTGCAGAAGCCACAGGGTAGTAGTCATGGCGATTTCAACTTCCCAAACATTGATTGGAAGCTCTTTCGATCAAGTAAATTGGATGGGGCGGTGTTTGTGCAGTGTGTACAGGAAGCTTTTCTAACTCAGTATGTAGATTGCCCGACCAGAGGGGAGGCCATATTGGATTTGGTACTTGGTAACGAACCGGGACAAGCGATGGGCTTGTTAGTGGATGAACACTTTGGTGATGGTGACCACAATTCTGTGACTTTCACCTTGTTTATGGAGAGAGATAGGTACGTGCAACAGGGTAGGTTTTACAATTGGGGGAAGGGTAAATACGATGCTGTAAGACAGGATCTGAGGAGCATAAGTTGGGAGCACAGGTTGTCAGGGAAGGATGTTGTGGAAATGTGGAGCTTTTTCAACGAACAGATACGACGAGTCCTTGATATGTATGTACCTGTCAGGCAGGAAATAGATGGTCGTGTGAGGGAACCTTGCTTGACGAGGGAGGTTGAATGTCTTGTAAGGAGGAAGAAGGAGGCTTACATACGGTTGAGGAAACAAGGTTCAGACAGAGCATTGGAGGGATACAGGATTGCCAGAAGGGAGCTGAAGAAAGGGATTAGGAGAGCTAAGAGAGGGCATGAAAAATCTTTGGCGGATAGGATCAAGGATAACCCCAAGGCATTTTATGCGTATGTGAGAAACATGAGAATGACGAGAACGAGGGTCGGTCCGATCAAGGACAGTAGTGGGAGACTGTGTATTGAGTCGGAAGAGATAAATGAGGTCTTGAATGCGTACTTTTCTTCAGTATTTACAAACGAGAGGGACCGTATTGTTGAAGAGGAGAGTGTGAAATGGACTGGTAAGCTAGAGGAGATACTTGTTAGGAAGGAAGATGTGTTGGACATTTTGAATAACTTGAGGATAGACAAGTCCCCCGGGCCAGACAGGATATATCCTAGGATTATGTGGGAAGCAAGAGAGGAAATTGCAGAGCCGTTGGCAATGATCTTTTCGTCTTGACTGTCAGTAGGGGTGGTACCAGGGGACTGGAGAGTGGCGAATGTTGAGCCCCTGTTCAAAAAAGGGAATAGGGATAACCCCGGGAATTACAGGCCAGTTAGTCTTACTTCGGTGGTAGGCAAAATAATGGATGGGATACTGAGGGATAGGATTTATGAGTATCTGGAAAGACACTGCTTGATTAGGGACAGCCAGCACGGATTTGTGAAGGGTAGGTCTTGCCTTACAAGTCTTATTGAATTCTTTGAGGAGGTGACCAAGCATGTGGATGAGGGTAGAGCAGTGGATGTAGTATACATAGATTTTAGTGAGGCATTTGATAAGGTTCCCCATGGTAGGCTAATGCGGAAAGTCAGGAGGCATGGGACAGTGGGAAGTTTGGCCAGTTGGATAGAGAACTGGCTAACCGGTCGAAATCAGAGAGTGGTGGTAGATGGTAAATATTCAGCCTGGAGCCCAGTTACAAGTGGAGTTCCGCAGGGATCAGTTCTGGGTCCTCTGCTGTTTGTAATTTTTATTAATGACTTGGAAGAGGGAGTCGAAGGGTGGGTCAGTAAATTTGCAGACGATACGAAGATTGGTGGAGTTGTGGATAGTGAGGAGGGTTGTTGTCGGCTGCAAAGGGACTGAGATATGATGCAGAGCTGGTCTGAGGAGTGGCAGATGGAGTTCAACCCTGTAAAGTGTGAGGTTGTCCATTTTGGAAGGACAAATAAGAATGCGGAATACAGGGTTAACGGTAGGATTCTTAGTAAGGTGGAGGAGCAGAGGGATCTTGGGGTCTATGTTCATAGATCTTTGAAAGTTGCCACTCAGGTGGATAGAGCTTGTAAGGAGGCCTATGGTGTATTAGTGTTCATTAGCAGAGGGATTGAATTCAAGAGTCGTGAAGTGATGTTACAGCTCTACAGGACTTTGGTTAGGCCACATTTGGAGTACTGTGTGCAGTTCTGGTCACCTCATTTTAGGAAAGATGTGGAAGCTTTGGAGAGGGTGCAGAGAAGATTTACCAGGATGTTACCTGGAATGGAGAATAGGTTGTACGAGGATAGGTTGAGCGTGCTAGGCCTTTTCTCATTGGAACGGAGAAGGATGAGGGGTGACTTGATAGAGGTGTATAAGTTGATCGGGGAATAGATAGAGTAGACAATCAGAAACTTTTTCCCCGGGTACAACAGAGTGTTACAAGGGGACATAAATTTAAGGTGAAGGGTTGAAGGTATAGGGGAGATGTCAGGGGTAGTTTCTTTACCCAGAGAGTGGTGGGGACATGGAATGCGCTGCCTGTGAGAGTGGCAGAGTCAGAATCTTTGGTGACCTTTAAGTGGCAATTGGATAGGTACATGGATGGGTGCTTAATCTAGGACAAATGTTCGGCACAACATCGTGGGCCGAAGGGCCTGTTCTGTGTTGTATTGTTCTATGTTCTATGTTCTATGTTCTATGTTCTACAGGAACTCAGCAGTTGAAATATATCTCCTGTACAGTTTGCAATAAATATGGGATCAGTATAATGATGTGGCTCATAAAATGTATCTGTAATTCTAGAAATGAGGAAAAACTTAGTCTATGGCATCCACAGCATGATGGAAGTGCCAGAAATAGCGAGCAGTAAAGTGATGGATTTCCTTCGGCTCTGCATCTCTGGATCGTCGCTGTTCTGGGTGTTGCGATGACCTTGCAGTGCTCTGCGGGTTCAATTAGCCATCACAATGTGTCGGACAGTCAGAGCGTTGAGCAGTAAAATGAGAAAGTATGGCAATAGTGGGTTTAAAATTGTATCAAGCCAGTCAAAACTGATCCATCCTGGCAAGATAAAATATTCTGGTTTGAAATGAGCGCCCCAATCCACGTTGTTAATGATATAGATTGGCTCAAAAGAAAAACACAAGGGAATATTTTTGAGTGAAAACACAACACACACAGTCACTATCACCACAGCTGTAGTTTCCTCCCTGCAATACTTTGCTCTCAACCTCTGGCAACAAATGAGGACAAAGCGATTGACAGTGGAAGCGACCGTGAGCCAAACAGAGCAGTCAATAGT
This sequence comes from Chiloscyllium plagiosum, assembly GCF_037043375.1. Lineage (NCBI taxonomy): Eukaryota > Metazoa > Chordata > Chondrichthyes > Orectolobiformes > Hemiscylliidae > Chiloscyllium > Chiloscyllium plagiosum. The sequence goes on from NW_028270148.1 coordinate 97,372,778, forward strand.
TGCATAATTAACAGCCACATGAATGCTCCTTATTGAGGTGAAGTGTAGAAATGAAAATGGGAAATAGTAGTAAAGCATGTAGTAGATTATCACATTGGAAATAATGACCAGGAGATCAACTGTCGTCATACCCACCAAATAAAGAGAGATCCCTTTGGATAGACCACAGCCTCCACGAATTAGAAGGACAATTGTCAGGAGGTTAGCTACAAAGAAAAGAGCAGAATCCCCAGATTAATAACACAACATTGTTTGGAAATTATGACACAAAACCAGGTCATTTGGTCCAATAGGTCTACGCTGAGGTTTACACTGCGCACGGGTTTCCTCCCAACGATTTCATCTTACAATATTGAGATATTATTGCTTTCAGCCTCATGTAGTCACTGAGATTTCCCATCAGGCAAACTCACAAATGTGCAGAAATATTGCACAGATTGGAAGGAAGCAAAATATTTCTCAAGCCAGAATCCCTTTACAGAGACAAATTGAGTGGGTGCACCCCCCACCACTTTGCCTTCTGTTAGTCTATAATTAAACAGAGAGGTAGATGGGGGTGGGAGGGGCTGCCTCATTTGAACATTGACTAATTTACATACACTGAAGCTCATTGTGAGCTCAATTGACCACAATTGTGTGGGATATATTTTATTACAGTGGTTACACTGGCAAAACAGTATGGGCAGAGGGTTTTCCGCAATGTTATATCAAGGGCACTGAGACAAATAAACATCCATCTATATCTTTGTAAGCAGAGATGTCCTCAGTGATGTTTCCCATGAAGTTGACAGATTGAGCTCCATTTGTTTTCGAGGACTTTGTGTTGTTCAGTCAGGACATTAAGAAATGTACCAGAGGAAAGAGGGGCTTCAACCCTCAAGATAGGTGTGTTTTTAAGCCTGAGACTCAAACAGGAGACCACAGGCAACTGTCCCCATGGGGATTGTAAATGTGGGAGGAGGTCAAGACAAGATGGTTCAAGAGGGCAGATAGCCAGGGGCATAGTGGACCTCGTCCTGTGTAAGAAAACCATTGAGAATAACAGCAGCCTGAAAGGAGAATGTACGATCACTGCCTTTGGTCTATAAACAGTGTATAAACTATCTACATCAACTGGAGCTCCAGTGTCTGCACAGAGTGTGCCTTTCCAGGAAGTTAGTGATGTCTCTTTGTTACAAATCAGTTCCAATTGTGTCTCTGGGTATTCAGTGTCTGTAGCTTCAAAGATCACCTCAGGCTTTGAGCTCTCGTACCTGCAGCTCATTGTGAGCATTAGACCGAGACCTTTACAGTGGGCTGTGAGCTCCTGTACAACACTGTATGAAAACGGGGACATTTGCAAGGCTTTGATGTGCTCACACCTACACCACTTTCATCACAGATGAGGTTCACCAGGCAGGAAGATGGCCACAGGATTCAGGAATCTTGCTGAATTCTCAATACTGGAAGGTGTCATTGATTACAAGCATGTTGTTGTTGAGGTTTCAGTGAGATAACCAGGGACATTTGTAAATATTAAAGGAGCTCACTCCCTAAGTGTCCAATTAGTCAGCAAGTATCGACAAAGGCTTTTCCAGGTATGTGTGTGTATTCCAGGGAGGGGTCCTGACTCATACAACTTTCAACACCCCTGGGTTCCATAGTGGGCAAGGTACCACAGACATTGGAGAGATGGATTCTGGGAGGGATGAGCTGTCTATTGAAGTGATGGCTCATGAGTCTATAAGACCATGAGACATAGGAGTGGAAGCAAGGCTATTCAGCCCATCGAGTCCACTCCACCATTTAATCATGTCTGATGGGTGTTTCCATTCCACTTCCCCGCATTCTCCCAATATCCCCTAATTCCTTGATCAAGAATTTATCAATCTCTGCCTTGAAGACACTCAACGTCCCGACCCCCACTGAACTCCGTTGCCATAAATTTCACAGGTCACCACTCTCTGGCTAAAGAAATGTCTCCTCATTTCCGTTCGAAATTGACCCCCTCTAATTTTAAGGATATGCCCATGGGTCTGAAACTCCCCACCTAATGGGAACAATTTCCCGGTGCCCATCCTTTCTAAGCCATGTCTTGTCCTGTAAGTTACTATTAGAATTCCCCTCAACCTACCATTCTAGGGATCATCCATGTGAATCTCTGCTGGACACACTCCAGAGACACTATGTGCTTCCTGAGGTGTGGGGCCCAAAACTGGACACAGTATTCTAAATGGGGCCTAACTAGAGCTTTATAAAGTCTCAGTAGTACATCGCTGCTTTTACATTTCAACGCTCTTGAGATAAATGACAACATTACATTTGCTTTTTTAATCATGGACTCAACCTACAAGTCAACCTTGAGAGAATCCTGGACTAGCACTCCCAGATCCCTTTGTATTTTGGCTTTATAAATTTTCTCACTGTTTAAAAAATAGTCCGTGCCTGTATTCTTTTTCCCATAATTGCATGACCTCGCATTTGCTCATGTTGGATTTCATCAGCTATTTCCTGGACCACTCTCCGAAATTGTCAAAATGACCCCAGTGAGACATAGGAGATAAGATTAGATTAGATTCCTGACCGAGCTGAAAATGTGTTGCTGGAAAAGCGCAGCAGGTCATGCAGCATCCAAGGAGAATCGACGTATCGGGCATAGTCCTTCTTCAGGAATGAGGAAAGTGTGCCAAGCAGGCTAAGATAAAAGGTAGGGAGGAGGGACTTGGGGGAGGGGCATTGGAAATGCGATAGGTTAAGGTGAGGGTGATAGGCCAGAGTAGTGGTGGGGGCGGAGAGGTCAGGAAGAAGATTGCACGTTAGGAAGGTGGTGCTGAGTTCGAGGGTTGGGACTGAGACAAGGTGGGGGGAGGGGAAATGAGGAAACTGGAGAAATCTGAGTTCATCCCTTGTGGTTGGAGGGTTCCTAGGTGGAAGATGAGGCGCTCTTCCTCCAGCCGTCGTGTTGTTATGGAGGAGTCCAAGGACCTGCATGTCCTTGGTGGAGTGGGAGGGGGAGTGGAAGTGTTGAGCTACAGGGTGGTTGGGTTGGTTGGTCCGAGTGTCCCAGAGGTGTTGTCTGAAACGTTCTGCAAGTAGTCAGCCTGTCTCCCCAATATAGAGGAGGCCACATCGGGTGCAGCGGATGCAGTAAATGATGTGTGTGGAGGTGCAGGTGAATTTGTGGCGGATATGGAAGGATCCGTTGGGGCCTTGGAGGGAAGTAAGGGGGGAGATATGGGCGCAAGTTTTGCATTTCTTGCGGTTGCAGGGGAAGGTGCCGGGAGTGGAGGTTGGGTTGGAGGGGGGTGTGGACCTGACGAGGGAGTCACAGAGGTCAACTCTCGAACTCAGCACCACCTTCCTAACCTGCAATCTTCTTCCTGACCTCTCCGCCCCCACCCCCTACTCCGGCCTATCACCCTCACCTTAACCTCCTTCCACCTATCGCATTTCTAACTCTCCTCCCCCAAGTCCCTCCTCCCTACCTTTTATCTTAGCCTGCTTGGCACACTTTCCTCATTCCTGGTCTTTTCGGAACACTGATAGGGGAGGGGAGGGAAATATATCCCTGGTGGTGGGGTCCGTTTGGAGGTGGCGGAAATGATGACAGATTATACGATATATATGGAGGTTGGTGGGGTGGTAGGTGAGGATCAGTGGGGTTCTGTCCTGGTGGCAATTGGAGGGGCGGGGCTCAAGGGCGGAGGAGCGGGAAGTGGAGGAGATGCAGTGGAGAGCATTGTCGACCATGTCTGAGGGGAAATTGTGGTCTTTGAAGAATGACGCCATCTGGGTTGTACGGTATTGGAACTAGTCCTCCTGGGAGCAGATGCGACGGAGACGAAGGAATTGGGAATATGGGATGGCGTTTTTAGAGGGGGCAGGGTGGGAGGAGGTGTAGTCTAGGTAGCTGTGGGAGTCGGTCGGTTTATAGTAAATGTCCGTGTTGATTCGGTCGCCCGAGATAGAAATGGAAAGATCTAGGAAGGGGAGGGAGGAATCTGAGATGGTCCAGGTAAATTTGAGGTCAGGGTGGAAGGTGTTGGTAAAGTGGATGAACTGTTCAACCTCCTCGTGCCACAACACAACCTCCTCCCAATTCCTACACTCAGTGCACTGACCAATAAAGCCAAGCTTACCAAATGCCTTCCTCACTCTCTTGCTGAGCTATGACTCCACTTTCAAGGAATTATGAACCTGCATTCCAAGAATTCTTTGCTCAGCAACAATCCCCAGGACCTTACTAATAAGTGTATAATTCCTGCCATAATTTGCCCTTCCACAATGCAACACCTCACATTTATCTAAATTAAACTCCATTTGCTGCTCCTCAACTCATTAGCCCACCTGACTGAGGTCCTGCTGTACTCTGAGGTGACTTCCTTGGCTCTCCACCACACCACCAATTTTGGTGTCACATCTAAATACACTAACCACAATTCCTGTGTTCATATTCAAATCATTTATAGTAATGACAAAAAGCAGTGGACCCAGCACTGATCCTTGTTGCATATCACTGGTCACAGGCATCCAGGCTGAAAAGCAACCCTCCACCACTCCCCTCTGTCTCCTACCTTTGAGCCAGTTCTTATCCAAATGGCTAGTTCTCCCTATGTTCCATGTGATCTCACCTTGCTAACCAGTCTACCATGCAGCACCTTGACAAAAACCTTACTGACGTCCATATAGATCACATTCACTATTCTGCCTTCACCAATCCTATTTGTCACATCAAAAAACTCAATCAATTTAATAAGACATGACTTCCCATGCATAAAGCCATGTTGACTATTGGAATCAGTCTTTACCTTTCCAAAACCCATCCCTCAGATTCCCTTCCAACAATTTGCTCACCACTGGTGTCAGGTTCACTGGTCTATAATTCCCTGGCTTTTCCATACCACCTTTCTTAAATATTGGCATCATATTCGCCAACCTCCAGCCTTCCAGCACCTCACCTGTGGCTAACAGTGGTACAAATATTTCAGCAAGAGGCCCAGCAATCACTTCCCTCACTTCCCACAGAGTTTGAGGGTACACCTGACTAGATCTTGGGGATGTATCCACCTTTTTTGCATTTTAAGTTGTCCAGCACAACTTGCCAAAGCTATTGCATGTCACATTTTTGCCCTCCCAATTTCCCACTTCAGTATATGTCTCCTGCCCTTATACTCTTCCAGGAATTCACTTGATCTCTGCTGACATGTGCTTCCTTCTTTTCCTTGACCAAAACCTCAATTTCTGTAGCCATCCAGCATTTCCTGTACCTACCAGCTTTACCTGTCAACTGAACAGAAGTCTATCGTCTCAGGGCTCTCGTTATCTCAGTTGAAGAAAATTCTGCACTCACTCCAAGACATCCTTGACCCTGACATCAGACAGGAAACATACTATTCTGATGTCTCATTCTTGGCTTCAGAAACCTCTGTCTGTGTCTCTGATTAGAGAGTCGATTATTGGCTCACAATATTTCTGTCGTGTCTTCCTGTTGGTGCAGGCACAAAGCCAGACAGTTTGTCGTGGTTTCCAGCCACCATCAGTCAAGGGAGCGGACATGTTGCTGTGCAGCACCACACTACATCGATCTTACACCCGCACCATGTGACAACAGTGTCCAGTTTGTATGAATGGTGTCATCCACAGTGGAATAAAATGAATGGAATGATATTGGTATCATTGACAGTCACACATTACACCCCATGGGACACACATCGACACTTCCTTAGCAAGTCTTCTGTAGCGATATTTCTTCTCTCTTTAGAGAGCGAACAGTCCCTACCTACTTTGCTCGACCTCACTCTTTCTGTCAGACATTAACTTGATTCCTTTGGTTAAGGATAACAGACCATGTTTTTGGCAAACCCCAGATTTGGCCTTCCTCCACTTAATTATGTTCCTTTTTGTTACCAATATGTACCAGTTTATGTTGACAAAATGGCTTCCTCCTCAGTAATTATCTCCATAGCAGCCTCAGGACTGTCTTGCTTCTGGAAGCCTCTCAGCTGGGTCAAAGGTTTAAACATTCTTTATCAGCTCGCACAGGCACCATGGAACTAACTCAAAGCTAACAACCTCTAACCTACCTTCAACTGAACCAAATCTCCACATTTTTAATCCTTAATATAATCAACAATAGAGTCATCTGCAACAATGCAAATATATAAATCTTGCTTAAAATACAACAAACTTTGTCTTAATCAGCACCATATGAACTGGTGCTCTCGAAAAACCAACAAGTCAATCCCTGAAGCACCGAAAGTATCATTGCAATCTCCTCAATGTCTGAGTCATCATTTGAGGGTGAGATTGATACATTTTATTTAAAACAACATTGCACTATTGAATTTGAGATTCTTCCCTTGCTTAAAGTTATGAAAAGATTTGATAGATTATAGGGAGACAAAATCCTTTTGAGCAGCGATTTGGTAACCAGAGGTGAGATAAAATCTCTTTATCCATTCCATTCTTAATCTCTCTCCTGTACTTTCTGTATCCTGCTTGGATTGTGACTGAATGATGAAGCTGTCAGTGTGGAGCTGCCCTGCACAGTTACTGATATTTTCCCCAGGAATGGCAGACAGGGGGAAATCGGTACCCCACACTGCGGGCAGGCTCCTGCTGGATGGGGGGCTGCTGACACAAGACTTTCTCCAGTTCCAGGGGCAGGAGAGGACACCCTGACACCAGACCATGCCAGCCTTGTGTTATGGAGCAAGCCAGATCCCCTCAAAACATTTCCAAAACTAGCCCAGCCCCCAATTTTGTTCTGTGTTTTAAGTAGGTGTAACATGGATATTCCAGGAGGGATGCAGTTGGTCAAACAACTTAGTTCGAAACAAAAGACAATTTATTTACGTAATTACTGAATGAAACATACACAAGAGAGAACAGAATATAGAATGTCTTAACATATCTGAAATAAACCTCACAGATTATGCCAACGTAACGATGCTGATCCAAATAATTGCAACAGTCCCCATAAACACGCTTTGTCAAAAAAGAAGGTAAAATCAAACCCAGGGTCTTACAGGAGAGAGAGAGATGGCAGCGAGTTTCAGCATGGAGCACCCTCCTCCATGGAGCTGTTTCTTGAAGCAGCAGCCTCAAACCTGACGAGCAGCTCTGAACCCAAACCAAAACCAGCACAAAGCTGAGCTGGGAGAACTCGCCAATCCCCTTTCAATGTACAAGTGTTCTGTTTTAAACTCAAAAGCCTTTTGTCTGAGGCAGTATCTGTTAGACATAATCAAATTGCCTCTAAAACCCTTCAAACCCAAACCTTTTGGATGCACTGCCTTTATGATCTCCCTGAAAAAAAAGGCCAAGGACAGAATAACCATGTTAAAGGAGGAACATCATCACACCTTGGCCCTTAACAAAAAATGAACCGTCTATATCTAAAGATGGCTTCATTTTAAAACCCCCTAATCTTAAACTGTTAATACACTACAACACTCAGGTGCACTATATTGACCATAATCATGTAAATATGCACCACTACATTCTGTTTCAGTCTGTTTTACTCCTACCACTGAACGTCTCCATTCCTCATTCAAGTCTCGACAATGCTTCAGCAATCAGGCTTTCTCATTCTCCCACCTGCACAATTCTCATATTGAATGGCCGTAACAACAAGGCCCATTGAAACACTCTGCAACTTTGTTGTTAAATTTCCCCACAAACTTCAATGGGTTATGATCAGTGTAAATGGTTACCTCAGATACATTGCTATTAACATAAACATTGAAATGTTGTAACGCCAACTCCGAGCTCAAAGTCTCCTTATCCACTCTCAAATATTTCTGCTGATGAATGTTCAATTTCCTGGAGAAAGACCCAATAGGTCTTTCTACCATCTCTTCATCTTCCTGTCAGAGCACAGCACCAACACCCAGATCACTCACATCGATAGTCACCTTGAATGGCTTTGCGTAATTAGATGTGGCTCCTACTGGGGCAGTGGTTAACACAGCTTTCAGGCTGTCAAATGCCTTCTGACAGTCCTCTGTCCACTGAAACTACTTGCCTTTCTTTAACAATTCAGTGAGTGGAGCAGCCACACTAAATTTGGCGCGAATTTTCAATAAAATCCAATCAATCCCAGGAACCGTAGGACTGCTCTTTTTGTTGACGGTACGGGAAACTCCCCATTTTATTTGCATTCCATGGGACCATTTGTCCCTGTCCCATAACATGGCCCAGGGAGGTGACTTGGGCTTTGGCAAATTCACTTTTAGCCAGGGTTTCCTTTTTACCCTGTGGTAGGTTATCCTTATGATCTTTACCGAGATCTACCTTTCCCTTTCCATGCTAGGATTTCTCTTTTCCCAAATGTCCATCCCTCACAAATTGAGATTGATTTTGGAAGCCAAACTTTGATTTATGGACTAACTTATCATCATCAGCCATTCCAGCTGCTAATCTTGTTGTTTTAACTGTTTGCTCTTCCACATGAATTTTCACGAATTCAGGAAGTGAATTTTTGAACTCTTCCAAAATAATTATCTCTCTAAGAGTGTCACAGTTTTGCTCTATTTTTAATGCCCTTATCCACCTGTCAAAATGACTGCATTTGATCCCTTCAAACGCAATGTAGGTTTGACCAGGGTCCCTCCTTAGATTCCTGAAACATTGTCTGTCGGCTTCTGGCACAAGCTCATATGTGCTTAAGATGGCTGTCTTCACCTCCTCGTATGCCTCAGATACCTCCTCTGCTCATGATGCAAATACCTCACTATCTCTACCTCCACATTTTGTTTGGATCAACAACACCCACATGGTCATTTATGTTATTAACAGAAATGCAAGAAACTCTTTACGATTCATGCATTGCAACTTGATAGAATTCACTCTTATGAATCTTTGAACGAATGGAAATGAAAAATGTTTGGGTTTCCAAAAGAATCTTTAAACCATTTTGATGGAGATGTATCTTTTTTTAATGGTGGTGTTAAGTTCAGCCAACTCACTCAATGCCTGAGCTGATTGGTTGTTCTGGCAGAGTCCTATTCTTGGTGCTAGAGGAATGGTCCCTCCAGTTCTGGTGGCTTCATGACCACCTTTTCCCAGTTAGTTCTTGGAGTGATAGACCAAATTTTCTACTGGTATGACAACCAACAAGAGGGAAAACCATCCTTGATTCCATCCTTACCAATCTAACGGCTGCAGATGCTTCTGTCCTTGACATTATCGTTAATAGTGAATACCACACATCTTGTGGAGATGAAGTCTTGCTTTTGCATTGCGAATACCCTCCATTGTGTTGTCTGGCACTATCACTGTGACAAATGGGACAGATCGAGCAACTCAAGCCTGGGCAGCCATGGGGCAGCCATGGGGCATCAACAACAATAATATTGTTTTCACGAGAGTGGGGGATTTCAAGATGAGGGAAATCTTTTTCAAGTGAGAGGAGAAAGATTTTTAAAAAGACATGAGGGCCAACATTTTCAACAAAGAGAGTGGTTATTGTGTGGAATGAATGTCCAGAGGAAGTGGTGGATGTGGGTACAGTTACAATGTTTAAAAGGTATTTGGATAAGCAAATGAATAAGGAATGTTGAGAGGGACATGGGCGAAGCAGGTGAGAATAGTTTAGTTTGGGATTGTGGTCGGCATGGACTGGTTAGATCGAAGGGTCTGTTTCTGTGCTGTGTTACTGTAAGACTCCATGACTCTGTGACCCTCCTCCAGAACAATCTGCAACCTCATGGCGCAGTATATCCCCCACTTACCTACTGCCATCACACCGAGGAATCAATCCTGGTTCAATGGAGAGTGCAGGAGGGCATGCCAGGAGTAGCACCAGGTATACCTCAAAATGAGATGACAGCCTGGTGAGGCTACCAAACAGGATTGCTTGCATGTCACACAGCATCAGTGCCACTGAGAGACAGAGCTCCCGCAAGTTCCCCTCCAAGTCATTCACCATCCTGACTTGGAAATATACCCTTCACTGTTTCTTCTTGGAGGCTGGATCAAAATCCTAGAATTCCCTCCCTAACAGCATTCCAGGTCTACCTACGACACATAGGCTACAACAGTTCAAGAAAACAGCTCACCACCACCTTCCCAAGGAGACAACTACAGACAGGCAATAAGTGCTGGTCCAGCCAGTGACACCCATGTCCCACGAGGGAATGGATACATTGTTTATGAGTTGCTGTTCGACTGTACTTCAAAGCTGTACACAGAGACCCTGTGGGATCCCCATCATAGCACCCACTGAAGACATTCCACTGGAAATTGAACTTTCCACTGAGCAACCCATGCACACCTGGAAATCTTTACAAGTCTCTGTTTAAATCACAGTCTTGGATGTTTATGATTGAATTAAATACAATGGTTACTCAGGGAAGTTGAGACTATTTATTACATTGTCCAATCCCTGAGTCGGTGTGAAACTGATAACATACTTCCCTGAAATATCGCCAATTAAACCTCCCAGACCACTAGTACACTGCCACTCGATCCAACACCCCTGCCCCTATTGGGATGTGACCCACCACCCAGCCCCAGACCAGCACTGAACCCCACCCAATGGCCCACTCCCACCCCCACCCTGAACTGACCCAATCCATGATCACCTCTGGTCCAGACCCAACTTGTCCTGACACAGCCCAACACCATTCCTCCCAAAATCCCCCCCATCCCCACTCTGACAGCTGGCCCACCCACCCCCTTCCCCCACCCCACAGCAACATTCTCCTTGTGATTGCCCCTCCTGGGAAAATCCGGCCCAGTAAGATCTGTTATCTGAAGGCAGCATCAATCACATGTCCATACCATCAATACTTTCACTGTCCACATATGGATTTGAAGTAAGAAACCATTGCTGTATTGGTGAGGGATTAGCAAGGCTGCTAAATTGGAGTTTTGGTGAATACCCAGTCAATGGAAAGTGTGCGTTCACAAGTGGTTTTGTATTTCAAATCTCTTGTCAAGGACTGAATTCATAGAATCGTAGAATGCCCATGATGTGGAAGTAGGCTATTCGACCCTCTGAAGACCATTCCACCCAGACCCACCCCTCCGGTCTATCCCTGTAACCCTGCATTTCCCATGGCTAATCTAGACATCCCTGGACACTATGGACAATTTAGCGTGGCCGATTCACCTAACCTGCACAGCTTTGGACTGTGGGAGGAAACCGGAGCACCCAGAGGAAACCCACACAGACCCAGGGAGGATGTGGACAGACAGCTGGAATTGAAGCTTGGTCCCTAGTGCTGTGAGGAAGCCGTGCTAACCACGGAGTCACCATGCTGTCCCATTGTCTTTGCAAGCGGCACAAAAAATACAGGCTCTTAGCAACCATCTTTGTGGCACAACATTCACTTTTTACCATCAATTTCAAAATGGGTATGTTACATGGATCTTGAAAGTTAAGAATATCAATCTCCTTTCTGAACAGGATCCAGGTAAATTAATAACAACAACATATGTTATGGTGACATTTTACAGTAAATATTGTTTAAAGGAGTTAAAGTTTGAAGGCTTTGGAGAAAGGAAAGTATTTTGAGTTTTGTGGATGTGACTGAAGTGCTTTCTTTGCGAGAGGCCATCAAACATTCACTGTGGATATTGGAAACTTAATTCATCAAGGCTGCTTGTAATCACCCGGCTGGTGAAAATGGCTTACTCCACCATCGATCCTGCTTGGTGAAGCTCTTGTTTTATCTGGTTCAGTTGGAGGAAAGCCGGCCAAGAACAAGCTGAGTTGGAGGAAAGCATGTTATGAACAAGCTGCCCAGCTGTTGTTTTGTATAAGCTCAGGGTGAAACCTATTCGTTCTTTCGAAAATGTGATTGAAGAAACATCTCAAGATCATATTTCCTGAATGCACGGTATCTGCAAGGTGCAGAGACAACCCATGGGTGAGGATTAACTTGACAACATATGACTGAATATCAGAGGGACAGACTCTGGGACATGTTCCACGTTATCCTTTTGCTTTCAAGAATAACCCATTGGCCAACTTGGATAAGCATCCATACTGCTACATTACTGGCCGGGTTTGTTAGCCAATTACTGCAAGATAATTACGTACATTTAATTTGATACCAAATCCATAATTGTGTTTATTAAGAACCCTGGTTGATAGATCTTTTTGTTTATACCTGTGTCTCGTCAATCATCTTGGTAACTGGAAAAAAATCTTTTTGTTTGATGTTGTGACCCATGGAATGAAGAGACTCCTTCAGCCTCAGTTGCAAGTGTTAAACAATAACGAGACAACAGAAATGTCAGTCTTTCTCTCCGGGAGAATTTCTGACGTAAAGATTCAGATTTGAGATGAAAAGCTCCTTTCGTGGAACAGAAAAGTTTTGCGTTTGGTGTTAATTTATCTGAATATTGTCACCTATGGAGGGCACAATTATTTCAAAGACTTACCAGGAACATCAATTCCATTCAATAGAAGATTCCAGATGTAATCAATTAAGATATTCCCAAGGATAGTGCAATTTCAAACTGCATTTGCTAAAGACTGATTATTATTTATTAATTCATAAATACCCATTAATTAACAGTATGGATATTTTCAGAACAATATTCTTTGGAATTATTTCATTTCAAACTGTAAAAATGTATTGCCTAATTCCTGACAACATTAATTGTACATGTTTGTTCAAAAAGCTGGAACTAATTTTGCTCCTTTTGCAGATGGAGAGAATCACGAGGGTTGGGGTGGGGGGACGGGGCGGTGTTAATTATTTTCTATAAGAGATGAAGAATGTCTGTTCCTTCCCGTCTATTGTCACTGATTGGTTTCATCTTCTCGTTCCTTCCAACGTGGAGCTGATGGATTTATCAGTAATCGAGCAGACAGCTTTCATTTACTATCATTTCCTTGGAATATTTGGAGTTCCTGGTAAGAAACTGAAACTGAAGCTGGGTATTTTGCATTTTGTCTCAAACTTCAGACTCTAATTTGGTTCTTGCTCTTGCTGCATCGATCAAGCATCGAACCTCAACTTCTCTCCCTTAATGCTGCACCTAGTTTCGGTCTTCCTTCAATGTAGAACACTTCCTCCAATATGGATTGATAACGTTATTTCAAAACACATCCTGAGAGCCAGAAGATACAGATTGAAGGACTGATTTGTAAAAGGTATCCCATGGTTTAGAGGGACATGTGTTTTTAGCTTCCCTTATCTGTGTGTTTCTCTTGCCTCATGCTTGGATCTGTGAGAGAGCCATTTAGAGGTGCTGATTGCTGTCATTTGTGAACAACCAAAATCATCTTTTTATCCTTTGGCTGCCAGGGTTGGGGAATGAAGCAAGGTCGGAGATTGGTTGCTGTTTCTCTCATTGTCATGCTGCTGCACAGAGTCATAGAGTCACACAGCACAGAAACAGATCCTTCAATCATACCAGTCCATGGCGAACATAAACCCGAACAAAACTGGTCCCAGCTGTCCATATCCCTCCAAACCTTTCCTATTCATGTCCTTTTCCAAGTGTCTTTTAAACATCTGTAACTGTGTCCCCTTAGAGTCATAGAGTCACAGAGATGTACAGAACAGAAACAGACGCTTCGGTCCAACTCGTCCATGCTGACCAGATATCCCAACCCAATCTAATCCCACCTGCCAGCACCCGCCCCATATCCCTCCAAACCCTTCCTATTCATATACCCATCCAGATGCCTTTTAAATGTTGCAATTGTACCAGCCTCCACCACTTCCTCTGGCAGCTCATTCCATACACATACCACCCTCTGCGTTAACAATTTGCCCTTTAGGTCTCTTTTATATCATTCCCCTCTCACCCTAAATCTATGCCTTCTAGTTCTGGACTCCCCCACTCGAGGGAAGAGACTTTGTTTATTTATCTAATCCATGCTCCTCATGATTTTATAAACCTCTATTAGGTCACCCCTCAGCCTCCAACACTCAAGGAAAACAGCCCCAGTCTATTTGTGGGTGGCACGGTGGCACAGTGGTTAGCACTGCTGCCTCACAGCGCCAGAGACCCGGGTTCAATTCCCGTCTCAGGCGACTGACTGTGTGGAGTTTGCACGTTCTCCCCGTGTCTGCGTGGGTTTGCTCCGGGTGCTCCGGTTTTCTCCCACAGTCCAAATATGTGCAGGTCAGGTGAATTTGCCATACTAAATTGCCCGTAGTGTTAGGTAAGGGGTAAATGTAGGGGTATGGGTGGGTTGCGCTTCGGCGGGTCGGTGTGGACTTGTTGGGCCGAAGGGCCTGTTTCCACATTGTAAGTAATCTAATCTATTCAACCTCTTTTCTGAACATTTTCAAGTTTCGCAACATCCTTCCTATAGGAAGGAGAACAGAATTGCACGCAATATTCCAACAGCGGCCTCACCAATGTCCTATCCATCTGCAACATGACCTCCCAACCCCTGTACTGAAAATGTGTTGCTGGAAAAGTCCAGCAGGTCAGGCATCGTCCAAGGAGCAGGAGAATCGACGTTTCGGGCATGAGCCCTTCTTCAGGAATGAGGAAAGTGTGCCCAGCAGGCTACGATAAAAGGTAGGGAGGAGGGACTTGGGGGAGGGGCGTTGGAAATGCGATAGGTAGAAGGAGGTGAAGGTGAGGATGATAAGGTGAGTGTGATCGGCAGGGATGGGGGCGGAGAGGTCAGGAAGAAGATTGCAGGTTAGGAAGGTGGTGCTGAGTTCGAGGGTTGGGACTGAGACAAGGTGGGGGGAGGGGAAATGAGGAAACTGGAGAAATCTGAGTTCATCCCTTGAGGTTGGAGGGTTCCTAGGCGGAAGATGAGGCGCTCTTCCTCCAGCCGTCGTGTTGCTATGGTCTGGCGATGGAGGAGTTCAAGGACCTGCATGTTCTTGGTGGAGTGGGAGGGGGAGTTGAAGTGTTGAGCACGGGGTGGTTGGGTTGGTTGGTGCGGGTGTCCCAGAGGTGTTCTCTGAAACATTCTGCAAGTAGGCGGCCTGTCTCCCAAATATAGAGGAGGCCACATCGGGTGCAGCGGATGCAGTAAATAATGTGTGTGGAGGTGCAGGTGAATTTGTGGTGGATATGGAAGGATCCCTTGGGGCCTTGGAGGAAAGTAAGGGGGGAGGTGTGGGCGCAGGTTTTGCATTTCTTGCGGTTGCAGGGGAAGGTGCCGGGAGTGGAGGTTGGGTTGGTGGGGGGTGTGGACCTGACGAGGGAGTCACGGAGGGAGTGGTCTTTTCGGAACACTGATAGGGGAGGGGAGGGAAATATATCCCTGGTGGTGGGGTCCGTTTGGAGGTGGTGGAAATGATAACAGATGATACAATGTATATGGAGGTTGGTCCCAACTCAATACTCTGACCAATAAAGGAAAGCAAACCAAATGCCTTCTTCACTATCCTATCTACATTCAACTCTACTTTCAAGGAGCTATAAACCTACACTCCAAAGTCTTTTTGTTCTGCAATACTCCCGAGGACCTTACTTTAAGTGTATAAGTCCTGCTTAGGTTTGCTTTCCCAAAATGCAGCACCTCACATTTATCTAAACTAAACGTATGCTCGGTGAGAGAAGAACCTTTCTCTTCATGATTTGTACAGTATTATCAAACCACCACAGACTGTGTGAGCTTGTCAGATTGGGGAATCTAATAGAAAGAAACATCAACAAAAAAATATCTTATTATGGTGTGGTAAAATTAGATGGACAAAGTCTATATAAAGCATAAACAAAAGCATAACACCACTGGAATTAATGGCTTCATTTTTTGCTGTAATTTCCAAGTCATGTTTTTCAATTAATTTGGAGATTTGACTCTTCTCTTTGTAGCTAACCTCCTGACAATTGTCCTTCTGGTCCGAGGAGGCTGTGGTCTGTCCAAGGGCATCACTCTTTACTTGGTGGGAATGACGATAGTGGACTTTCTGGTCATTATTTTCAATGTGATAATTTATTACATACTTTATTACTATTTCCCATTTTCATTTTTACACTACACTTCCATAGTGAGCATCAATGAGGTGATCAACTATGTGCTTGTTGACTGCTCTGTCTGGCTGACAGTCGCTTTCACTGTCGATCGCTTTGTCCTCATTTGTTGTCAAAAGCTCAGAGAGAAATATTGCATAGAGAAGACTGCCGCTGTGATTATAACAACCCTGTGTGTTGTATCGTGCATCAAAAATATTCCGCTGTACTTTGCTTTTGAACCTGGCTATATAATTGACAATGTAGAGTGGGCTGTTGATTTCAAGCCATCATATTTTACATGGCCAGGATGGATAACCTTTGATTGGATTGATATAATCTTTAACCCATTGTTACCATACTTCATCATTTTACTGTTCAACGCTCTAACTGTTCGACACATTATGATAGCGAATCGAACCCGCAGAACACTGCAAGGTCAACACAACACCCAGAACAGCGACGATCCAGAGATGCAGAGCCGAAGGAAATCCATCATTTTACTGTTTGCCATTTCTGGAACTTTCATCGTGTTGTGGATACCTGCTGTTGTATTTTTCCTCATTTCCAGGATTACAGATGGTCATTTTGAGCCGGATCAATACACGAATCCGTTACTTATCACAGACTATACCGCAGATATGCTTCAACTGTTGAGCTCCTGTACAAACACATGTATTTATGCATTGGCCCAGAGTAAATTCAGGGAGAAATTGAGAAATGCGATAAGATCTCCATTTATTGCAGTTATAAAGCTGATCAAATAACTGAAACAAACTAAAACAGTACAGCAAAACCTTCATCGTGTTTGATTGAACTTGGATGAAATGTTGTCTTCAAAAGTGATCCTTAATTCTGAAAGTGTCAGCCTCATCGCTGGGGTAACATTTCTCCTGTGTCAGCGAGTGATGTGTACTACCGCAGAATCAAAGCAGGGATTTGTACAGTCCGATTCCATGTCAGATGAGCAAATGATTTATAATGAATAACGCAGAGATATTAGTCGAAGAGCAGGAAACAAGTGCTGAAATCCTACCACAGCCAAATAGTTCATGGTGAGCAGGAAACCACTGTTCATTGTGTGGTTCACTAATGTCCTCTCGGAAAGGGAATCTGCTAACCTTACCTGGTCTGGCCCACATCTGTCTCCAGACCCACAGCAATGTGATCGATTCCATCTGATCATTAGATACAGGAGCAGATGTAGTCCATTCAGCCCATCAACTCAGAATCCACTATTCAATGAGATCATCGCTGCTCTGATAAGCCCCAACTCCACTTTCCTGCCCTTTGTCCATAACCGCTGATTCCCTGCCGGATTAAAAATCTCTCGGTCTCAGCCTGGAACGTACTGGCCTAGTTTCAGAAGTCCTTCATAGTAAAGAATTCTTCAGATTCCCAACCCTCTTAGAAAAGCAATTACTCCTCTGTCTTAAATAAACAATCCCTTTGTAATATGTCAGCAATCTTAACTGGAAAGGGACATCATTTATTGTTCAACACAAAAACAGACCCATTACTCATGGTGTAGATAGGCTCGTCCCAGCCCAGGACAGACAGACAGACATCCCTGGGTCTGCTTTTAATTTTATATTCAGGAATATTATCACACACAATTGAATGGTTTCTCTCTATCACAATGTGAAGATTTTTTTCCCATCTATTACCCAACTGAGCCTGCTTTATATTTTTATCGATCAGGGTCTGTGCTTTTTTCCCTAATCAACCCATTCAGAGATGTTATTCCATACCTGAGGAGCAGGTGGATCTTGAACCCAGGCTGTCTGGCTCAGAGGTTGGGACACTATCAATATGCACAAGAGCCCTGAATTCTACCAGAAGCTGTGGCTGGATTTGAACATGTGCCTCCAGAGAATTAGCCTGGGAGACCAAGCCAGTGGTAATATCCCGAGGCCACCACTTCCTTTATTGGGGCTGCTTTATAATGGGCTCAGGTGATGAGTTCTAGCGAGAGGCCATTACCTGTTACCAAGTGGACTCATACTCAGTGAGCTCCACAGGGAGATTAATTAGTGATTCTCATGTACCTAAAAGAGATTCTCACATCCCTCCATCTCTAATTCTGAGGGAACCCCCCCACCCCCACCTTGCTCCTGCCACAATAGTGCTTCCTGTGTTGTTTTCTTCATGGCCCCATTCCTCGTGCTTTCCAGATCTGATCGAGGGGGGTATAATAAGTTGGAACATACAGCGACACAAACAAGATACTCAGTTTCCCTGTTTTCCAAATATACAGCCATCCATGTCAATCCCTGAGTTTCAAAACAGTTCTTTCTCATTTCAGTTCACAATTTTAAAAAGTACTAAATTAAAGACATAGTATTTTCATACCTCAAGAAATCTTCTGATAGTCACAATTAGTGTAAAATATTTCTGCGTGTGTTTTCTTTAAGTATCTGAGCACTGCTTGTAGCTGTGAGAGTTCCTTGTTCTGAAGCACTGACACTGACTCGTAGTATTTGCAGCCTGGCCTGCTCTTTGTCGTGGCTTGTCGTGTGTGTCTTTCATGATTTAATACTTGATGAACTGAATGGTTTCTGATGCTCTCCTGTGATAAGGGTTTCCTTCCTCTCTCAGGATTTCTCTGTCATTCTTCCTGCGTTCTGCTCCGAGCACATTCTAAATGGCTTGCTCCAAAGTTTCTTCTCCTTTGTAATCGAATAAATCTGATCAACACCCATCAATGATTTCAATAAAAATCTTCCCTCTTATGGGTTCTGATTTCAAAGTTCCATAGCTACAGATTTCCACTAATCTGCAGGGATCATTCAGTAAATTATGTTTGGATTCCCCTCAATGCTGAACACTTCTGTTAAATTCTACTGTTTTGAGAGTTTAATTTGCTTTTAGAGTACAATAATTAAATAGTTAGTTGGTCAGAGAGAATTTGAGTATTGCTGGGAAAATGACACATATTGTTGAAAGTTTTAATTTAGTTTTGAAGTCATCAGGACAACTCTCATGTATATTAATCCAGTGGGAAAATAACACAACAGTGTTGGTTGTTCGGCCATAGGGTGGTGCAGTTGTTTAGTGAGTGTGTCCCAGAGATGTTCACAGGGCGGTGGGGTTATTGTGGAAAGTTTCAGAGAACATCTCTGGTACACACCCATGAAACAAACCCACCGCCCTGTGGCCGACCACTTTAACTCCCCCTCCACCAAGGACATGCACGTCCTGGGCCCCGTCCACCACCAAACCCTAACCACCCCACACCTGGAGGAAGAATGCCTCATCTTCTGCCTTGGAACCCTCCAACCACAAGGGATCAACATGGATTTCACTTGTTTCCTCATTTCTTCTCTCCCCACCTCATCCCAGATCCAACCTTCCAACTCGGCACCGCCCTCTTGAACTGTCCTACCTGTCCATCTTCCTTCCTACCTCTCCACTTCACTTTCTTCTCTGACCCATCACCTTCACCCCCACCTTCATCTACCTTATCTATCGTATTACCTTCCCAGCCCCCAGCCCCATCCTCCTTCCATCTATCTCTCGGCACCCTTGGGTCACAAGCTTCATTCCTGATGAAGGACATATGCTCGAAACATTGAGTCTCCTGCTCCTCCGATGCTGCCTGACTGGCTGTGCTTTTCCAGCACAACACTCTTCAACATACTTATCTTAAATAAAGGGATCAAACCTGCTCACATCACTCCAGATGTGGTCTCACTGGCACCTTGTACAGTTGCAGAAAGACTTGCCTACTCTTACACTCCAATCCCCTTGAAATAAGGGGCAACATTCCAATACCCTTCATGATTACCTGCTGTACCTGTGTGCTGACTTTCTGTGTTTCATACACAGTACCATGAGTTCCCTTGTGTTGCAATTTTTCACAGTTTTTCTCCATTTAATCAACACTCTGTTCTTTTATTCTTCCCTCCAAGATTCTCCCTTCTCAGGAGCAGCAGAGGCTGAGGGGAGACTTGATACAAGTTGATTAAATTATGAGTTGCATAGATAGAGGTGATGGTCAGACTCATTTTCCCAGAGTTGAAATGTCTAAAACTAGGGGGCATGCATTTAAGGTGAGAGGGGAAGGTTCGAAAAAGTTGTGGGGAGCACATTGTTTTGCACAGAGTGTGGTAGAACTCTGGAATGTGTGACCAGGGGTAGTCGCAGATACGACAGTGGTGTTAAGGGATTTTTAGATAAGCTCATCAAAATGCAAGGTATGATCGGATATGGACCAAAGGCAGGAAGAAGGGATTAGTTTAATTTGGCATTCCTGTGCTGTACTGTTCTGTTTTCTTCTGTTTTAAAATGAACAACTTCAGATTGTACTCCATGTACCAACATTTTGTCCACTTACCTTACCGCTCAATATCTCTCCATAATCTGTACCCGTCTCAAAATATGCTTTTCCAACTATTTCTGTGTCAGCTGCAAATTTGGTGATAGCGCATTCATTTCTCCAAGTCATTAATGCACATTATTAAAAGTTGCGATCCCAACATTTATTCCTATGGAATTGCACTGGTCACAGGTCACAAATGATGCCTTTATCCCTGCTCACTGTTTCAACCCATTCTCCAGTTCTCCATCCATTCCAGTACACGACCTCCTACAATATGGGCTCTTCACTTCTGACTGAAACATTTGTGAGATATCTTGTTGAATGCCTTTGTGAAATCCACAGGTTCCCCTTGATCCAATCTGTTTCAGACTTCTTTAATAAACTCTCATAAATTAATCAGACACAATTTCCTTTTCATGAAGCCATGTTGACTCTGCTCAATTAGATTATGATTTTCCAAATATGCTGCTATTACTTCCTTCATAATTGATGCCAATACCTTTCTAACAATAGATATTCGGCTAATTGGCATATAGTTACTTGTTTTGTGCCTTCCTCTCTTTTTGAACAGAGTGTCACATTGGCAGCTTTCCAATCTCTGGTACTTCTCCAGAAACCAAAGGTTTTTGGAAAATTGCAGCAATGCATTCAGTATCTCTGCAGCTACCTCTTTTAGGATCCTAGGATGTAAACCATCAGGGCCAGGAGACTGATCTGCCTTTAGCCCCAGAGGTTTGTCTAAAACTACTTCTTGAGTGATAGTGATTGTACGTAATTCTTCCCTCTGTATTCATCAGGATGAATGGGATGTTCAAAGTATTTTCCACCATCAGAATATCTGTTTAACTATTCTGCCATTTCCTTGTTCCCTGTAACATCCCCCCAGATTCATTTTCTTAGGAGCCTATGTTGACTTTGACCCCTCTATTCCTTTGTATGCATTTAAAGAAGCTCTTCTTGTCAGTTTTTATATTCCTCACTAGTTTGCCCTCGTAGTTTAATTTCTCTCCTTAGAGCTCACTCATGACAATGGCATATAGTTACTTGTTTTGTGCCTTCCTCTCTTTTTGAACAGGGTGTCACATTGGCAGCTTTCCAATCTCTGGTACTTCTCCAGAAACCAAAGGTTTTTGGAAAATTGCAGCCAATGCATTCTGTATCTCTGCAGCTACCTCTTTTAGGATCCTAGGATGCACAGGGCCAGGAGACTTATCTGTCATTAGTCCCAGAGGTTTGCCTGAAACGACTTCTCTAGTGATGGTGGTTGTGCTTAATTCCTCCCTCTGTATTCATCAGTATGACTGGGATGTTCAAAGTATCTTCCACCATCAGAATCTCTGTTTAACTATTCTGCCATTTCCTTGTTCCCTGGACCATCTCTCCAGATTCATTTTCTTCGGTGCCTATGTTCACTTTGACCTCTCCCTTCCCGTTTATGCATCTAAAGAAGCTCTTATTGTCAGTTTTTATATTCCTCATGAGTTTGCCTTCGTAGTTTAATTTCTCTCTTTCGAGCTTGGTCATGACGATGGCACCAGTGGTGGTGAGTGTGTTACCTGGCACCATCGGTGGTTTCTGCATTGATGAGATCCAGCAAGGACTCATCGTGGTGAGGGTATCAGTGGAGGTGAGATGGGGCCGAAGAGTGGAACACGAAACAAGAAGGAGGGTAAAGTTGAGCACTTTTGTCTTTATTTCTTTAACTTGACATTTGATGTTTTGGTCTATTTTTCTGTGTTTTAAGACAGTGCCAACAGTGTGGTGACACTATACAACATTTTCCATTGTATTTTCTAACAAAATGCACGTGACAATAAATATATCAATTCAAAATCATATCTTTACAGTCAAAGCAATTGGGCTCTGAATCTGGATGAAAACACAAGTGTTCCTTTTGACTATTGTAGCTTCAGGTAATACCAACAATCTCATAATTACATTCTGCCTTTTATGTAAAACATCTTCTGAGCTGCTATGTCATAATGTTTATAAACTTAGATATGAAACCTAAAGGGTGGAAGTCGGATAGATGTTCAGGTTGAGGATGGATTGTTGGTTTTACAGGAATGGAATGATTGATGTTTGCTTTAGTTTAGGACAGGGTGGTGATGGCTAGAGATTTAAGGGACAGTGGGACAAGCTCTAAAAATTGAGAAGAACAAAGAACATAGAAAATCTACAACCCAGGAACAGGCCCTTCGGCCCTCCAAGCCTGAGCTGATCCAAATGTACTGTCTAAACCTGTCGATCAATTCCTAAGCATTTGTATCCCTCTGCTCCCCACCTACTCATACATCTGTCCAGACGCATCTTAAATGAATCTACCGTGCCTGCCTCTGCCACCACTGCTGGCAACGCGTTCCAAATGCCCACCAGCATCTGTGTGAAGTACTTACTGCGTGTTTCCCCCTTAAACTTTCCACTTCTCACCTTAAAAGCATGACCTCTCGTTATTGAATCCTTCGCCCTGGGTAAAAGCTTGTCTCTATCCTCCCTGTCAATACCTTTCATGATTTTGTAAACCACAATCAGGTCTCCCCTCAATCTCCTTTTTTCTAATGAAAATAAACCTAACCTACTCAACCTCTCTTCATAGCTAGCACCTTCCATACCAGGCAACATCCTCGTAAACCTTCTTTGCACCCTCTCCAAAATGTCCACATTTTTTTGGTAATGTGGTGACCAGAATTGTACACAGTATTCTAAATGCGGCTGAACCAATGTCTTGTACAATGTTAACATGCCTTGCCAGCCGTTATACTCAATACTCTGTCCAATGAAGGCAAGCATACTATCTGCTTGGCACACCAGCCTCATTCCTGAAGAAGGGCTTATACCCGAAACGTCGATTCTCCTGCTCCTCGGATGCTGCCTGGCCTGCTGTGTTTTTCCAGGACCACACCTTTCAACTCAGGTCTCCAGCATTTGCAGTCCTCACTTTCTCCAAGCATACTATATGCCTTCTTGACCACTCTATCCACCTGTGCAGCAACCTTCAGGGTACAATTGACCTGAACTCCCAGATCTCTCTGCCCATCAACTTTTCCCAAGGGTCTTCCATTCATTGTATAATTCGCTCTATAATTCGACTTGCCTAAATGCACCACCCCACATTTGTCTGGATTGAAAGCCCTCCGCCACTTTTCCACCCAACTCTCCAGTCTATCTATATCCTCCTGTATTCTCTGACAGTCTCTTATGCTTTCTGCTACTCCATCAATCTTTGTGTCTTCTGCAAACTTGCTGATCATACCAACAGTGCCCTCTTCCAGATCATTTAGGTATATTACAAACAACAGTGGCCCCAATACTGACCCCTGTGGAGCACCACTGGTCATCTTTCTCCATTTCGAGAATCTCCCTTCAACTCCTACTCTCTGTCTCCTGTTGCTCAACCAGTTCTTTATCCACTTAGCTGGAATACCCTGCACATCATGTGACTTCACTTTTTCCATTAGTCTACAATGGGGAACCTAATCAAATACCTTACTAAAGTCCATGTTTATGACATCTACAGCCCTTCCTTCAACGAACAACTTGGTCACTTCCTCGAAGAACTCTTTTAAATTGGTAAGGCACGATCTCCCCCGCACAAAACCCTGTTGCCTATCACTGATAAGCTCATTCTTTTCTAAATATAAATAGATCCTACCTCTCAGTACCCTCTCCAGCAACTTCCCCACCACCGGCATCAGGCTCACTGGTCTGTAGTTATCCGGAATATCCCTATTACCCTTCTTGTACAGGAGGACAACATGAGCAACCTTCCAGTCCTCCGGCATCTCACCTGTATTTAAGGATGCCACAAAGATATCTGTCAGGGTCCCCGCAATTTCCTCTCTCGCCTCCCTCAGTAAACTGGGATAGATCCCATCCGGTCCTGGGGATTTGTCCACCTTAATAACCTCCAGCCTACCCAACACATCTTCCCTACTTATGCCAACGTGATCCAGACTAATCAAACTTCTATCTCTAATCTCAAGATTCATCATGTTCCTCTCCTCAGTGAACACTGATGCAAAGTCATCATTCAGAATCTCACCCATTCTCTCAGGTTCGGCACAGAGACTTCCTTCATTACTTTTAGTGGACCAATCCTTTCTCTAGCTACCGTCTTGCTTCTTATATAAGAATAAAATGCTTTGGGATTTTCCTTAATTCTCCTTGCTAAAGCTATTTCATGACCTCTTTTAGCCCGCTGGATTCCTTATTTAAGACTTGTCCTATTTTTCCGATATTCCTCCAAGGCCCGTTCTGTTCTTAGCTCTCTAGACCTTAAGTATGCTTCCCTTTTCCTCTTGGCCAGTCGTACAATTTCTCCTGTCATCCATGGTTCACGAATCTTGCCCTTCCTATCCTTTGCCTTCAACGGGACATGCCTCTCCTGCACTACTGTTAACCTATCTTTGAAAGCCTCCCACATCTCAAATGTGGACTTCCCTTCAAATAGCTGTGTCCAATCCACATTTCCCAGCTCCTGCATAATTTTGATATAATTGGCCTTGGCCAAGTTTAGTACTCTTCCCTTCGGACCACTCTCTTCTTTATCTACGAGAATTCTAAAACTTACAGAATTGTGGTCACTGTTCCCAAAGAAATCCCCCACTGCAACTTCTACAACTTGTCCTGGCTCGTTCCCCAGTACCAGGTCCAATATGGCCCCTTCCCTCGTCGGACTATTGACATACTGCTCTAGAAAACTCTCCTGGATGCTTCGTACAAATTCTACTCCATCCAGACCTCTGACACTAAGTGTATCCCAGTCAATGTTGGGAAAATTAAAATCTCCCATCACCACTACCCTATTGCCTCTACATCTATTCATAATCTTTAACAATATCAGCTAACAATGGGATCGGGAGGAGATGTTGGCTGGTGAGCAGTTCAGTGAGCAGCAGCAAGTTTGACTCTCTGGGCCATTGGAAGGGTGGGAAGCAACAGAATGAATTGATTGGACAGTCTCAGTCTTTGTGACAAAGCAATCTATGTACTTCCATTTACTGTTGGGGCTGGGGGTGGAGAACAGAGGGCAGCGTGGTTTGAGAAGATGTGATCAAAGAGGAAGTAAATCAGGTGTTACCTTTGCACTCCAGGATGATTCTGGAAAAATAAGCAGTGTTAACAATTTACAGTTTAGCCCATTATTATTTTACGTCATCTAGCCAACTCTGGTGGATAATATAAAATTCTTATTCTTATAATTTTGTATCCTTTGGCCTTACACAGGCTGATAATATAGTACTTCCAATTGAATTACTAATCTTTCACTTCCAGCTTTCCCACATTTCTGATTGTTTTGTTGTCCGTTTGATGGCCACGTCCAGGGACTTCATTGCAAGAAATTTCATCTGATGATCAAGTTGAGTAATTGTGTCATGTACACTGTCAGAAGGGCTGTGATCCAAGGATTTATTTTACAGATGATGATATTAGGTCGAAGCGCAGAAAGATATCCTCATTTTTTTAATATGAAACGGAGACTTTGCTAAGGAAAAAACCCAAAGGACAACAATGCAACAATGTTGCACCCTGAACAGAGCAGAGAGCTTGGATTGAGTCACAGTTTGGAGAAATTTCAGAGACATAATATGGCCTGGTTTGTGAGTGAGATATGCACAACGTATTTTGATCTCAGTGAGAAAGAATTCGACCAGCTCCAGCACATCATCTTTACCATGCAGGGAGGGTTTCTGGAGAGGATTAGCTTGGAATCATTAATCATTCTCTCATGGGATATGGGCATCACTGGCTGTCCGGCCAGTATTTGTATAGAATGTATAGAATGTATAGAATCCCTACAGTATGGAAAGAGGCCCTTTGGCCCAACAAGTCTGAATAGTACCAAGCTTCTTGAGTGTTTCTATAACTACACTTATCCAGACAAGTGGAGAGTATTTCATTATACTCCTGACTTGTCAATAGTGGAGCAGCTTTGGAGAGTCAAGATGTGAGTTATTTGCTGCAGTATTCCTCACCTGTGACCCATTGTAGCCAGTGTATTTATGTGGTAAGTCCAGTTGAGTTTCTGGTCAATGGTAACCCCAGGATGTTGATAGTGGGGGATTCAGTCATGGTAACACAATTGAATGTCAAGAAGTGGTGGTTAGATTGCCTCTTATTGGAGACGGTCATTGCCGAGCATTTGTGTGGTATGAAGGTTACTTGTTACTTGTCAGCCCAAGCCTTGGTCTTGTCCAGATCTTGTTGCATTTGAACACGGGCTGCTTCAGGAACTGAATAGTCACAAATGGTGCTGATCATTGGACAATCATCACTGAACATCTCCACGTTTTGGAGGGAAGGTCATTGATAGAGCAGCTGAAGATGGTTGGGCCTAAGACATTACATTGAAGAACTCCTGTAGCAATGTCCTGGAGCTGAGATGACTGACCTCCAACAACCACGATCATCGTCCAATGTGCCAAGTATGAGTCCAACCACCGGAGAGTGTGTATCCTCATACCCACTGCTTCCAGTTTTACAGTGGCTGCTTGATGCCTTCCTCACTCAAGTGGAACATTAATATCAAGGGCTGTCACTCTCAGCTTCCCTTGGGAATTGAGCTCTTTCCTCCATGTTTGAACCAAGGCCGTGATAAGATCAAGAGCTGAGTGGTCCCGGCAGAATCCAAACTGGGCACCAGTCAGCAGGTTATTGCTGAGCAGGTGCTGCTTGATAGCATCATCAATGACACCTTCATTACTTTTCTGATGATTAAGAATAGACCAATGGGACAGTAATTGGCTGGGTTGGATTTGTCTGCTTTTGTATTCAGGGTGTGCCTGGTCAATGTTCCACATAACATTGTAATTGTAATTGTACTGGAAGAGCTTGGCAAGAGTTATGGAGCACAAGTCTTCAGTACTATGGCTGCAGTGTTGTCAGGGCCCATAGCCTTTGCAGTATCCAATGCCTCCAACTGTTTCTAGACATCACCTGGAGTGAATTGAATTGGCTGAAGACTTGTATCTGTGAGGCTGGGACCAATAGGGGAGGTCAAAATGGATCACCCCTCGTAACCTCTGCCTGAAGGTTGCTATGAATGCTTCAACCTTGTGTTTTACACTGACGTGCTGGGCTCTTCCATCATTGAGTACGGGGATATTTGTGGAGCCCCTCCTCGAATGAGTTGTTTAATTGTCCACTGCCATTCCTGACTGGATATGGCAGGACTGCAGAACTTAGACTGATCAGTTACTTCGGGTTATCTTAGCTCTGACTATCACTTACTGCTGATGCTATTTGAAATGCACTTAGTCGTCTTTGATAGCTTCATTTTGAGGTACACCTGGTGCTGCTCCTGGCCAACCCTCCTGCACTCTCCATTGAATCAGGATTGATGCCTTGGCTTGATGGTCATGCATGAGTCGGGGATATGCTGGGCCAGGAGGTTACAGACTGTGCTGGAGTACAACTCTGTTGCTGCTGTTGGCCCACAGTGCTTCATGGTTGCCCAGTCCTGAGGTCCTAGATCTGTTTTAAATCTGTTCCATTCACCACAGTGATAGTGTCATACAACACATTGGAGGGTATTGTCAATGTGGTGGTACTGCTGTGGAGAGGCTGTTACCAAATGTTCCACTAAATTTAATAAGCATCAAAAACGGGGTTTTAAGTCCTGCAATTCAAAGTGCATGCAAACCTTAGTTTGGGGGAACTATTAATCTAAATATACCACAGCCCACGTCTTGAAGCATTCAGATACATGTAGGAGAAAAAAAAGCAATTTAATTCCTAATATTTTGTCTAAAGTTTAATGTAGGAACTGAGGAATATAAGACGGTTCTGGGTTATAGAGTCATCGAGTCACAGAGTCATAGAGATGTACAGCATGGAAACAGACCATTCAGTTCAACCAGTCCATGCCGACCAGATATCCCAACGCAATCTAGCCCCAGCTGCCAGCACCCAGCCCATATCCCTCCAAACCCTTCCTATTCATATACCCATCCAAATGCCTCCTAAATGTTGCAGTGGTACCAGCCTCCACCACATCCTCTGGCAACTCATTCCATACACATACCACCCTCTGCGTGAAAAAGTTGCCCCTTAGGACTCTTTTATATCTTTCCCCTCTCACCCTAAACCTATGCCCTCTAGTTCTGGACTCCCCAACTCCAGGGAAAAGACTTTGTCTATTTATCCTATCCATGCCCCTCATAATTTTGTAAACCTCTATAAGGTCACCCCTCAGCCTCCGACGCTCCAGGGAAAACAGCCCCAGCCTGTTCAGCCTCTCCCTGTAGCTCAGATCCTCCAACCCTGGCAACATCCTTGTAAATCTTTTCTGAACACTTTCAAGTTTCACAACATCTTTCCAATAGGAAGGAGACCAGAATTGCACGCAATATTCCAACAGTGGCCTAACCAATGTCCTGTACAGCCGTAACATGACTTCCCAACTCCTGTACTCAATACTCTGACCAATAAAGGAAAGCATACTAAACGCTGCCTTCACTATCCTATCTACCTGCGACTCCAGTTTCAAGGAGCTATGAACCTGCACTCCAAGGTCTCTTTGTCCAGCAACACTCCCTAGGACCTTACCATTAAGTGTATAAGTCCTGCTAAGATTTGCTTTCCCAAAATGCAGCATCTCGCATTTAGCTGAACTAAACTCCATCTGCCACTTCTTAGCCCACTGGCCCAGCTGGTCAAGATCCTGTTGTAATCTGAGGTAACCCTCTTCACTGTCTACGACACCTCCAATTTTGGTGTCATCTGCAAACTTACTAACTGTACCTCTTATGCTCGCATCCAAATCATTTATGTAAATGACAAAAAGTAGAGGGCCCAGCACCGATCCTTGTGGCACTCCACTGGTCACAGGCCTCCAGTCTGAAAAACAACCCTCCACCACCACCCTCTGTCTTCTACCTTTGAGCCAGTTCTGTATCCAAATGGCTAGTTCTGCCTGTATTGCATGATAATTATATGATATATTAATTTTGATAAATATTTTATGATAATTATATGATATATTAATTTTGTTAATCTTCATTGTTTAATTTACTTGTAATGCTTATTTATAATAGCTCTAATTCTTTACAAGAATACAATTCTTCTCTCATTAAAATCACTATTTTAATATATTAACATATCCCCACGGATGCATCACCTTTACACCTGCCAAAGACTAAAACTTTCCATTTCAAATCATAAATCTCCCAGTTATTAATGTGTAGGTAAACCCCTGAAAAGTAACCACTTCTGAATTAATGTTCTTCCATACAAATAATCTTCGATACACAATTTTTAGATTCAAACTTCTTATATCTGTTGAAATTATATTGTCTAATATATGTTAAAATGATGTACAAATGTTCCTGCTCAGGGACCTTGAACTAATTCCACTCCCTCTGAAACCTAATTGAATCACAGGGGAGATGTAGTTGCTTTATACAAAGGGCTGTCATAAATGAAATACATTTGGTGCTTCAGGTCTATTTTCACGCTTGGTGTTGTCTCCACTCTCTAAAAATGGGACTGTCCACAATTGAACAGACAGCTTTCATTTACTATCATTTTATTGCAATGTTTGGAGTTCCTGGTAAGAAACTGAAGCCGGTTGATTATTTATTTCCTTGTTAACCAATCTTTAACTCGCTTCTTGTTCTACTTTTCACTCAGCCTGGGAAACCTCAGGTTTTGTCACTTTCAGCTTGAATCCAGTTACAGGTACTCCTTCAATAAACAGAAATGCTGCTTTAATGTAGCTTGAATTCATCAGAAACAATGTGGACATGCAGCACATGAGGATTTTACGTGCTGGTCCATGTTCGGGAGAAACAGATGTTTCCAGATCCATTGCTGCCAATGCTCTTCACTGCTGGGGCTTTTTATTGTCCCATGTTTGAGTCCATTATTGATTCATTGATTTCTATGATTAGTTCATAACTCTGTGATATCTGTCCCTTGTAAATACCAGGAGGGTGGAATGCAAACTGCATTCCTTTTTGCACTTCACTTTCTTAATTTCTCGGTTCTCGGTTCATTTCTGAATGTTTTCTCGATTGGGAGGGGAATTTTCTCGTTTTCTATCTGACCAGTAGTATATCATGTGTATAGACATATTGTGAAGTTATCAGTCTGGGAAAGCTCAATCGCTATATGAAGAAGACAAAAGTAGAATATTTTGATATGCTACGCTGAAGTAAGGTGTGTGAAGGCCTTTGTGGATCATAAGCAGCAGAATAGACCTATTGGGAAGAGTTACCTGATTTTTTTTTGCTGTAATTTTCAGCTAATAGTATGTCATTAACCTGAAAATATTGCTCTTTTTGCTGTAGCTAACCTCCTGACAATTGTCCTCCTGTCTCGAGGAGGCTGTGGTCTCTCCAAAGGGATCACCCTTTACTTGGTGGATATGACAACAGCAGACCTTCTGGTCATCATTTTCAATGTGATCATCTATTACATGCTTGGATACTATATACCATTTTCATTTCTGGACTACACTTCCATTTACAGCATCAACGAGGTTATCAACTATTCGGTTATTGATTACTCGGTCTGGTTGATGGTTGCTTTTACTATTGACCGCTTTGTCCTCATTTGTTGTCAACATTTCAGAGAAAAGTATTGCAGGAAGGAGACTGCAGCTGTGGTGATAGTGACTGTGTGTGTTGTGTTCTCACTCAAAAATATTCCCTTGTATTTTGCATTTGAGCCAATCTATATAATTAACAATGTGGAGTGGGGCTCTCATTTCAAACCAACCTATTACACCTTGCCAGGATGGATCACTTACGACTGGATTGGTACAATTTTAAACCCATTGTTGCCATATTTTATAATTTTATTATTCAATGGTCTGACTGTTCGACACATTGTGATGGCTAATCGAACCCGCAGAGCACTGCAAGGTCAACGCAACACCCAGAACAGCAACGATCCAGAGATGCAGAGCCGAAGGAAATCTATCACTTTACTCTTTGCCATTTCTGGCACTTTTATTGTATTGTGGATGCCATATGTTGTGTTTTTCCTCATTTCCAGGATTACAAGAAATCTTTATGAACCAGATCATTATACAGATCCCCTCCTAATCGCAGATTACACTGCAGATATGTTTGGACTGCTGAGCACCTGTACAAACACATGCGTTTACGCACTGGCCCAGACTAAATTCAGAGAAAGGTTGCGAGATGCCATAATGTATCCATTCTGTGCACTTTTTAACTCTGTGAAGTAACCATAGCAACACCAACCACAGCAGCTGCACTTTGGCAGCAATCTCCTGAATTATAATTTGAATTCTTTCCTCAGACTGTGACCTGTCCTGTGTGAGCCTCAGCTCAGTGACTGTCCTCTCACTGCTGCTCAAGTACATGGGGATCTGTTGTAATGTCCGTGATGCTCTTTCAGATGAGCAGATATCCCAGGGTCAGCCTCCCATCGCAGGTGAACAGAGTGGATCTCAGAGCATCATTATGGAAAAGAACCAGGGAGCTCTTTCCATTCTCCTGTTTCTGCCTGAACCAACATCATCAGAATCAGACTGTGGGGCTCTTTATCTTATTGCTGTTTGTGAAGCTCTGTGATGTATTTGTTCATTGTTGTGATTCCTACGTTTCATCCCAATGATTACAATAATGAGAATACTTCAATATAATTTATTGACTGTGAACTGATTAGGAATGTATTAAGGTCAAGGTACTTTCTATCTAAATGTAAACTTGATCTTTTTAAAAGGAATTCATGATTAAAATTATTGCATTATTTAAAGCAATTTAATTGTGTGTGATCTTGGAAATGCATGTAACCATTACTAATAATTACAAATGTAACAAAATGTGGTCATACAGTCTGTGAAGAATCAATGACAGTTGAATGTATCTGTTGAAGGAGAGAGTATTCAGTCTGAGTACATGTGAGTTTCCATCCTGGTTTTGTGTGGGATGGATCCCAAAAGGCTCCTAAGAGTTTTGGGACCAGCCAGGCACAGATCAACAAAAGCTAAGGAAAGACTGGAAGATAGGATGATGTAGAATGTATATGGATGGAAGTTAGAAGTAAGAAGGGACATGAGACAATGATGGCATTTTGAAAAAAGACAATAAACAGAACATTTGAGACCTTAATCAACATATTTTTGGGAAAATCAAATTGAAAAGATGGCCTCAAGGGAGAATTCACAGGATCTAGTCAGGACAGTTTCCTGGAACAATATGTTGTGGATCAAACCAAGTATCAGCTATTTTGGTCTGATAATGCATGACGAGGCAGACTTATTCAATGATCCCAGAGTAAGAGATCCCCGAGGGAATAGTGACCATAACATGGTAAAATTAGCATTCAGCTTGAGAGTAAGAAACTTTGGTCAGAAACAACTGTGCTAAACATTATTAAGGATAACTACATAGGAATGAGAGCTGAGTTTGTTGGTGTGGACTGAGAATGGAATTGAGCAGAAAAGATAGTTGTGGAACAATGACAGTCATTTAAGAAAATACCGTGGTTAAGGGTATGTTCACTGAGCTAGGAAGTTGATTTGCAAATGTTTCCTCCCCTGTCGAGGTGACATCTTCAGTGCTTTGGAGCCTCCTGTGAAACGCTGCGATCCTGTGTTCTGGAATATATTTGGTTCCATTCCTGCTGCTTCTGGTTTAACGCCTTAAGAAAATACTTCACGGCTCACAGCAGAGACATGTCCCCGTGAGGAAGAAAGATTCTAAGAAGGAGATAAACCAACAGTGATTAACAAAGGAAGGTTTAAGTCATTAACAAATTGAAAGAGAAAAACAAAGTGGCAAAAGTTAATGATGTACCAGAGGATTAGGAATGTTTTCAAAATGAACAAAAGATGTTCAAATAAAATATTAAGGCGGGGTACATAAGCTGTGAGGGAAAACTAGCCAGGATGCTTGTAGGGAGTGTGAGCTCAGTATGGATAAGCAATTAAAAACCACTGTTGGACTTTTTAACTTTATTTTTGTACTTAATACCAAGAAGGACTGTAATGTTTAACCTTTAACTTTCTTTCTTTATTTCTTTACTTTCTCCTGAGGATTTTGTGCCAAGATAACTTTGTACCTAAGAAGGTGCAGCAATGGTGACATTATAAACTTTTCACTTCACTCATGCACTCTGTACTTCAGTATACATGACAATAATTTCTAATTCTAATTCTCATCTGAAATGGGCAATAAGAGCTTCTTTAAATACATAGAAAGGAAGAGAGAGGCCAAAGTGAACATAGGCCCCTGAGAGAACATAGAGAGGAGGGTGTATGTGAGTTAAGTCCTTTAAGTGAGAACCTGTCCAAATGCAATTACTTAGGTGACGAGGTTAACAAGAAAATAAAACTAGAAATGAGATAATACAAAAATAAAATGCAAGTTCACTTTAAGAAAACAAGCAATTATTTTAAAAAAAGTAAATATTAAATTTCTAATTAGTCAGTGTAGGTTCTGTTCAAGATAAAGCAGGTGAAATATACTTGGAGGGTCAGACTAGATGATCTAATGAGTACTTTGTATGAAGCTTCACTGAGGAAAAGGTGTTTCAATAAACAACAGTATATTGGGCTTGGCAAATGTTATGGGCAGGGTGAAAATTGAAAATTAATATTGAGGAAGCAACCTAAAGGCAGGGTATGATTTATAGATGGCTTGTATCCCAGACTGGTGAAGGATATGGGAAAGGAGTTAGCAAGAGAGATCTGGCCACAGTCTTCTAATCTTCCCAAGATACAGGGGATATGTCAGAGGATTGGAAAATAGCAAATGTGACGCCATTTTCCTCCCAAGGAGACACCAAATGGATTGGGGATATTCTAGAAGTTTAATATATGTATATAAAGGCTACTTGATGATTTTGGAGTGTGGTCATTCTCAGTAAGTTCGGTGTCAATAAAATTATTCTGACTTTAGTTGAAAGTAGGCCCTGTCATGTCTTACTAGAATCATGAGTGGCAGCTTTCAGACATCTTTGTGATGCACACCGATAATTTTGAGGGCAATTAATTTAAAAGCATTGTCAAAAATGCTTATGAAGCAAAATTCAGAATTGGAAGTCAGGCTTCTGAGGCCTATATTACATTGCATTGGAAATCAGGGAGAATGCAGCAACAGTCTTTTTTGCAAACAATTAGCGCTTTTGCTACTTGTCACAAGTCAGAACTTCACATAAAAATACAGGAGCTTTCAAAATTGAAATGGAGGAATCACCAAGTCTAACTGGATAGTTGAATTAGCTGTGCACCTAAACAAGGCCAGATGCCAGTTTTGAAGTGTTCGAGTTTAGTACAACCTGAAAAATCCCAAGGCAGAAGATTTTGCTCAGATAAAAAAAAGCATTTAAAAAGTTAAAAA
Source organism: Chiloscyllium plagiosum (assembly GCF_037043375.1). Classification (NCBI taxonomy): domain Eukaryota; kingdom Metazoa; phylum Chordata; class Chondrichthyes; order Orectolobiformes; family Hemiscylliidae; genus Chiloscyllium; species Chiloscyllium plagiosum. Next base: position 97,407,284 of record NW_028270148.1, read on the forward strand.
CGCAAAATTGTGTTTTGAGGTGTACATCATTGGGAGACATGACGGAGAATGGAACTTGTTATTTTAAGTGATGTTTCTTATGCAAATCTTTGTGGTAGGTCCTTGAGTGCAGGAGCGTTCATAATTAATCTTGTGGGAAAGGGAGATGAATGTCGCCTCTTAGCTTGTGTCACTAAAATGACGGGAAGAATAGTAGAGAGTACCTTAGTGGCAGAAACTCTCACTCTTGATGAGGAGGTGCACAGGATGTCTTTCCTTACAAAATAAATATTCAGCAGCAATTCCCATTGAGTGTCATATCTATAATCAGTCACTGTGGGATAACGAGGAAATCAACAAAATGTATGAAATCAATAAAGATCAAGCATCAATATTGCAATTATAAAACAGATACTGGGGAATGGAGAAATCTCCAAACTGAAATGGGTGGAGAGCAGCAGTCAGCTATCTGACTGTTTTTCAAAGAAAGGAGCAAGCTCTAAGAAACTGCTGGGCCGATTGGAAACAGGACAACTGAGATTTAATGTTTGCAAAGAAAAGCAATGAGAATGGAATATGTTGTAACTTTCTAAATTTTGCTTACGTTTATTATCATGTTTTGATGTATTTTAAGAGAAAAAAGGGAATCTGTTATCAGTGAAATGATCTGAAAGGTTGCCTGACACCTAATGGAATAAGGGAATGGGGGTGGACATATTAATTAAGGGTTAATGGGTGGGAATGGTAGCATAAATTTTGGGAGCTACTTATCAGTGGCATGTGAGATTTATAGAGTGTGGTTAATTCAAATAAATCTCTCATTAAAATGGGAGTTTGGACTCTGTTCAAATACAGTCACTTTCTTGAGTGTGATACCTAACCATGTCAGAAAAGACTGAAAAAATGTCCAAAATAAATGAAGGACTCAAGATAGAATCTTACCAAGCACTGAATGATGTGGGAATTGGTGTGAAAATTGGGACGATTGTCTGAGATCTGCAGTGGGGAGATTCCCAATGTCGGAACCAAAAAATTCAATTTTCCCACCTATGTTGAACAGGGAGACATGATTCTCACGGGTGAGCGGCGTGGAGCTGTTTTGCATAAATTAGCATCCCCAATGTTAAGCCAAGGCGAGAGCCTCACTGGTGAGTGCAAACTAGAACAAATAGGTAAGGGTACCTGTTTAGGACAAACAATCACAGAAGGTGGTAGATACTGTGCTAAAGTTAAAAAGTTAGAGATCACCTGAAATAATTTTGTGAGGACAAAAGATCTTTCACCAGAAAACTCAAGCTACTAATGAGGAAAAGCTCATCAAGTACTAATTCCATCCACTTCCCAATATGCCTCAGAAAACTGGATTATAAGTAAAGATCTGTGGAAGAAAATAGGTGGCTTTGTAACATGGATTTCTCAGGTGGATGCTTAATATTCCAAATTCCAGCCTCGAGGGCAAACAACGAGGTGAGTGTAATTGTCAGAACAAATAAAAACAGTCCAAGTAACATCCAAAAAAGACAATGTCTGTATTTGATCAGCAGTGAAAAGGCACAGAGATCTCTTCTGGAGAGGAGCAGACCTTGCTGCAGTTGGTTGACTGATGTTGATGTGCTGCAAATAAGCTACGATTTGGAGATGCCGGTGTTGGACTGGGGTGTACAAAGTTAAAAATCAGACAGCACCAGGTTATAGTCCAACAGGTTTAATTGGAAGCACACTAGCTTTCGGAGCGACGTTCCTTCATCAGGTGATAGTGGAGGGCTCAATCCTAACACAGAATTTATAGCAAAATTTACAGTGTGATGTAACTAAAATTATATATTGAAAAATTGATTGTCTGTTAAACCTTTCATCTGTTAGAATACAGTGATAGTTTCACTTCTTTCATGTGTCAATCACAAAACCTTTTTTTTTAAAAGTTGCATTCTCGGGTTAGCTGTTAACAATGGTGATAGCTAGACAATATGTTGAAGGTGTTAGCCTCCTGTATTCTCTGTCTATGCCATGATGTTTAGATTGATTCTAATCTAAAAAGTGAGGTAACGGAGTTTTACATAAATTCATGCAGTTTTTGAGCTCAGAGTTCTACATGAATGCATGCAGTTTTTGAGCAAAGTACAATGTAACCCTGCAAGTACAAATTCACCCCACAAAATATATGTGTGCATGTGGGTCTTTGTCTGTGTGTGTGTGTGTGTGTCTGTCTGGGTTGGGGGTTGTGAGTGTGAGAAAGTGTGAGAAAATAAGCTACAGTGGTTATGTGATGATGGCACAGAACAGTATCACAAATGTTTGATATATTTTGTAAAGAAATTTAATATGTCTTTTGAATGGACAAAAGGAGGGGTACAAAATGGCTCCCAAAAGCCACACAAATTCTCTTCTGGATTCTACTGCAGTCAAATGCTGACAAACAGCCTGTGTAACCTTAAATTTCAATTCCAAAACATCATTCAATCTTTCAAGGATTCCAAAGATGTCCTCAAAAAGCATGAAGCTGCTGAAGCTTCTCTGTTATTGAACAGGAGGGAGAACAAACATCACAAGAAATTCCAGTCGCATTGACTTTGCTTCATGGAGTAAGGACTCTTCTGAATTAACCCGTGCGGGTATTTTGTTCAATGGCGATAAATCCACAAGGAAACAGTTATTTCTGAGGAGATTCAAACGGGAAACAAAGACTCGTATTTTGTTCAGCCCACCCATGGGAGCAACCTTCAGCTATTTAACCACAGAAGCCATCGCTGCCATTCCCACTGCTGGGTCTGACTGCAGGCTCCACCTCTTCATTTTGAAAGTGCATCTTTAACAAGCTGAGCCTCCTACAGTAGTAGGGACAGATCTAACTTTTCATCTTCATGAGTAACTTTTGTATATACTTTAAATCATTGGATCTGCATTTTAGCAAATGCCTTTACTATTTGTTACTGATGTGAGGTACAGTAATATTGTGTAATAAACTATTGGGTGACACTGTGGCTCAGTGGTTAGCACTGCTGCCTCACAGCACCAGGGACTCAGGTTTAATTCCAGCCTCGGGTGGCTGTCTGTGTGGAGTTTTCACATTCTCCCTGAGTCTGCATGGGTTTTCTCTGGGTGCTCTGGTTTCCTCCAACTAGCCAAAGATGTGCAGGTTGTGTGAGGTGGCCATGCTAAATTGCCCACAGTGTTTAGAGATGTATCAGTTATGTGCATTAGTTAGGGGTAAATACAGAGTAGGGGAATGGGCCTGGGTGGGTTACTATTCGGAGGGTCAGTGTGGACTTGTTGGGCCGAAGGGCCTGTTTCCACACTGTAGGAATTCTATTTCTAACATTTCATCTTGTTTGAAGCTTCATTGTGCTGCTGTTTTTCTTATATTTAAACATTTAACATCACAGCAAGGACAAAGCAACAAGAGCTCAATTCAAATCCAGGAAGAAGCGAAGGTCACCAGGAATATGCAGCTGGGGATCTGGAGGGATATTTTTCTCCACTGGATAGAGCTTAATTGGGAGCAGGCACTGAATCCCAACAAGTGCTGCTTTTGATGAGTTACAAACACATGCAGATAAGACAGTCAACATCTGCAGTCAGGAAGGTTAACTCATGTTTTGCGGCTGGAGAAAATAATTGAAAAAGTTTATCTTGCCTTTGAGAATCTGAATTTTTAACTTGCCCAATCAAATTTTTTCATCCATCATCATTCTCACCTCACCCAGGACTGCATGGTTCTAACCCAGGAGACAAATATAATCTTTTAATTCCTTTCATTTGGTTGTTCACTTCAGCCCTGTACCCTTTTACACTCAGTCTGGTTCCCAATTGAATTATGAACCTGATAATTATAATAATGTTCTTTATTTTAATCTCCGTATCTTTAGTCATTCAGGGAAAGTTTGATATGGTTGCCTTTTTTCTTCTTTGTAGGAATGTTTTTCTCAGCAATACCCAAAATATCCATTCTTCAAAGGTCTCTGGTTGGGAAGTACTGATTGAATAATTTATCTTCCTAATTTTCAGTTTCAATCCACCGAGGTCAGATCAAGCTGAATGAGGATAAAAATGAAGTAAGTCTTCGGAAAGAGTTGAATGTGAAACTCAAGTCTGCGGTTATTTATGTTACAACTGACCCATAATCATCCTGAAAATATTGGAAGAAAAGAACTGTAAACATCTAAAATATAAGCCCACAGTTAAATCAGTTCAACATTTCCATTTGCCCACTCACTTCCTAGCGAATATTCTGTTATCGACTCTTTATGTCTGAAATCACTGCACAGAGACTGGTATCCATCATCGAGTCACACTTGATTTCCACATGAACAATCCCTAACTATCACACTGCCTCATACAGACTCAGCTACCAGAGAGTCAGTTTCTCTGACCTTCCCCTTCAGGGCTCCCTGATTGGACCAGACTAACAGCTCCAATATTCTGTGAGGTCCATCTGACTGACCTCATTACGATCATTAGAATGTCCTCTTCACAACTTACTTTCCTGTTTTTATGTCATTGGCAAACTTAGCAATCATGACTTCAGTCCATTTATCCAAGTCATTCATCTGTATTGTAAAAGTTGACTCTCCAGCACTGATCCTCATGGCACACCACTTGTCACATCTGCCCAAAGTGGGGAGTGTTGGTTAGCTCGTTTGGCCAGAGAGCTGGTTTGCCAGGTCAAGTGAAGCCAACAGCATGGGTTCAATTCCTGCACCAGCTGAGATTACTGCAAAAGACTCTCCTTCTCAAACTCTTGCCCTCACTGTATGTGTGAGAACCCTGAGGTTCAACCACCAGCAGCTGTCTCTGTCTGATCGGAGTGTGTTTCTGTGGTCCAGTAGGACTATGGTGACTGTATCGTTATCTTTCCAACCAGAAAATGCCACATTTATGGTTATATGATTCTGTCCATACCAGTACGTTACTCTCTGCTGCATAAGCTTTTACTTTCTGCACGTGCATTCTGTTGGGCCACAGACCCACTCACAGGTTCAAAGTTAAAGTGGAACAGTGACTAATGCAAAGGAATATAAAGGATTGACACTTTAGAATCCTTTGGTTGTCTTTGAGGTGTAATGTTTGAACCTGATGCTGATTTTGATGAAGTGATTTTTTTTTGGACACAGCCACTCCGAGCTGTTTCTGTGGGAAACAAGTCCCAGCCTCTTCCTGGGAAGAAAATGGAACCAGCAGCTTCTCTTTAATTGTCGACCAAGATGCTTTTGGAACCTTCCTTCAAAGATTGGTTCAGTGGGTATTCCAAAGAGATTCTTTATGATGGTCTGTTGTGACAATCATTGTGTCACTGCCCAGTATTTTACATTTGTTAATGTCTTCCTGAGACTATGATTGGTTTAGACGAATGAAAACCTCCCTGTTGATCCACATTGGGAACAATCCATTTTACAAAGAGTTTGATGGTCCTTTGTCAGATTTCCTCTGTTATCCTCTGATCGAGATAGCAGAGGGTTTCATTGGTGCTTCTTATTTCATTTTTCCCTTCTCCTGGTACTTTACACATTCAGTTTGGTTTTGTACTGAATTAGGAACCTGATCCATACCAGTAGTAGCAAGGCGGGATCTATTGTAAATGACCCTGGAAAGGTAAAGGATCACAAATATTTGAGCAGCAGCTTAAACAAGCCTTTCCATCCTGCTACTGTGCAGTGGCTGTGTCAGTGGGAATTTCCACTAACTGTGGATGCTCCTGTCAATCCAGAAAGCCGGTCTGCATACCACACAGTTCAGCGTCAGTGTGATGCCAAGTATGTCAGCTGTATGTTCATAGAACTTCACAGCATGTACCAGAGATTGTCTGATCGAATCAAACAGCATAATCTTTTAGTTTTTCACATTAGTCAGTACAGACCGACTACTCAACTAACCTATACTTGCAAAACCCAACACAGAATACAGAGGAACCTCAATTATCTGAATGTCAGTTACCTGAATTTTGGATTATCTGAACAAGATCACAAGATCCTGATTCTTGGCTAAACTGTGTTATACGACATTCGAATATCCGTGCATTCGATTATCCGATCAAAATTCTCCCCACCCATGGCGTTCAGATAATCGAGGTTCCTCTGTATGGACTGTTCAATCTGATTCCATAATTGGATTACATTCCACCAACAACTCTGTCTGTGCTAATGCCTGCTCTAGCAACCCATTTGAGGTAATCAGTTGAGGTTGTAACGTGACTTCTATATGTTGGTTGAAGTGACATACATTGATGTAAGGGACCTGAGCTCTCCAAATAAAAAGCATATCTTCAAGGTTTGTGACGGTGTTTGAAATACCCAGGTGTGTGGAAGCCTCTACCATGAGACCATAAGAACGTCCCAAATTGTCCTGTGCTTTCACCATGACAATGCTTCAGCCAAGCACAGCTGACTTACCAAACAATCAGCATTCTTTTATCCTTTTGTAAAAGTTGTTGGGAGCATTTGAAATTTGCCATTTGTCCTAGTGAGTGCATGACAATAAGCTTCAGTGAGATTGTTTTCTTCTTAAAATGTCAACATTACTCAATTTTAAATCTAGCCATGCAAAAAAGTTGAATTTTCAATATTAGTAAATGTAAATATGTGGATAAAACCATATTAATTCGCTGTGTACTTTTCTGAGTAACATTTTTCAATTGGAACAGTTTGTCTTCAATTTAGGTACATTCAGAAAACACATATTACTTAATACCTATTAAAATGTTTGTGCAAAGCCCTTGAACTGATTCTACTCCCTCAGTGACCTGATTGAATCGTTGATGGATTTAGGTCCTTTATATAAGGAGCTGTAACAACTGGGGAAAGGCTGAGGTTTCAGGTCTGTCATCATTGTTCTCATTTTGTCTCCTTTCTCCAAAAATGGAACTGTCAACAATCGAACAGACAGCTTTCATTTACTACCATTTTCTTGCGATCTTTGGAGTGCCTGGTAAGAAATTGAAGTTGATTGTTCTTGTGTTTTTAATTATACTTTAATCCTGCCTTGCTGTTGGTGTGTCTCTCACCATGTAAACCCTCAGTCTTTCCCTCTTCATACTGAATCCAGGTTGGTCTCCTCCCTAACCAGCACACTGCTATGGAAAGCATCATACTGTGCGGCTTCAGAGGGCAGCTCCTTGTGACCAACATGACAGATGCATTGAGGCAATGTGCAGTGTTGGGGAAACCTAATGCATTTCAGTGAACATCCCCAGCCACAATAGTCAGTTGCCTCCATTGAGTTTTCAGCAGAATCTCTATGATTGTGCCTTGGCATGATGCAGTTACCATCGAACAACATCCCAAACCCCACTTCTCTTTCCCCCCCTTCCCCTTGTGGGGCTGGAAGTCCCAGCCAGGATCCCACAGATTGCAGTTCTTCTGATGGTTGACCTGTGCCAACGCTGATGTTTGGGATGAATTTTCCAGGATGCTTTGGGTATTGCAGACCTGAGACATTGCAATGTGTGATGTTAATGAGGTGCAAATGCATCCAGATAAGATTGTCGACACACACTTGGCAAAGTGATGACCTGTCTTGGGTCAGAAAACCATAAGCCCAGACACACTGGAGCAGAAGCAAGTCATTCAGGCCATCGAGTCTCTCATCTATTTAATGAGATCATCACTGACCTGAAAATCCTCAACTCCACTACCCTGCCTTATCCCCATCATCCTTTAGAATCTTATCCTAGCCTTGAATATATTTGACAACTCAGCTTCTACAGACTCTGCAGTAAAGGATTCCACAGGTTTGCTATCCTCTGAAATAAAAGAAACCCTCCTCATCTCCATCTTAAATGGACGTCCCCTTGCTCTGAGGTTTTGCCCTCTGGGCTTCGACTCCACCACAAGGGGAAGCAACCTCTCCTCATCTACCCTGTTCAGCTCCTGCACGACCTTATGTTTCTAAGGTCTCCTCTCATTGGTCTAAACTCCAATGAGACAAAGTACAAGCCACTCAACCCTTTCTCAGAAGAACTACCCCACTCCCCCCCACCACCAAACTCACGACCTGGAATCAACTTGATGATCATTCTCTGGACTACCTCCAATGCCAATTATTTTTCCTTAGATACAGGTCCCAAAATTGTTCGCTGTACTCCAACTGTGGTCTGATTCATATATAGAATAGTTTTATCAAGAGGATCCTGGCTTCACTATTCCATTGTCTTTGAGATAAAGACCAACACTTCATGTGTCTTCCCTATTACCCATTGAACTTGGATATTAGCTTTTTGTGATTCATGAACAAGGGCCTCCAAATCTCTCTGTTTGGTCATTTCCTGCTGGCTTTCCCTATTTAAATTATCTTCAGTTCTTGTATTGTCAATGCCAAGTGCACAATCTCACATTTTCCCACATTATTGTCCTTCTACCATATTTTTTGCTTACTTGCTTAACCCATCCATATTCCTCTGCAGACTCTTTGTGTAATTCTAATGAACTTGTTGTCCCACTGATTTTATGTTGTCCTCAAACTTGGCTACAGCACATCCACCTTCTTCATCCAAGTCATTGATGCATTTTTAAATAACTGTGGGCCCAGCACTGATCCACGTGGCAGTCCACTAGTTACAGGTTGCCCTCTGAAAAATGTCTCCCTTATCCCAACTCTCCGTTATCTATTATTTAGTCAATCCTCTATCAATGCTTCCACAGGCACTTGTCTTATCTATTAGCCTCTTTTTTACAGCTCATTCAGGGGATGTGAGCATCACTGGCTGGACCAGTATTTACTGCCCATCCCTAGTTGCCCTTGAGAAGGTGATGATGAGCCACTTTCTGAAACCACTGCAGTCCATTTGCTACATTTAGGCCATTAGGGAGGGAGTTGTAGGAATTTGATCCAGTGACAGTGAAGGAACGGTGATATGTTTCCAAATCAGGATGGTAAGTGTTTTGGAGGGGACCTTGTAGGTGGTGGTGTTCCCATGTATCTGCTGTCCTAGTCCTTTTAGATGGCAGTGGTCATGGGTTTGGAAGGTGCTATCTGAGGAACCTTGGAGAAATTCTGCACTTCATCTTCGAGCTGGTGTACATTACTGTTACCGAGTCGGTGGTGGGGAGAGTGGATGCTTGTGGATGTTGTGCCAATCGAATGGGCTTCTCTGTACTGGATGGTATCAAACTTCTTGTGTGTTATTGAAGCTGCACTCACCAACACAAGAAGAGAGTATTCCATCACACTCCTCACTTGTGTGTTGTAGATGGTGACCTGGCTTTGGGGAATCAGGAGGTGAATTATGAGCAAGATTCCTCGCCTCTGACCTGCTCTTGTTGCCACTGTACTTACATCGCTGGTCCAGTTCAGGTTCTGGTCAATGTACACTCCAGATCATTGATAGTGGGTTTCAGTGAAGGCAATGCCATTGAATGTCAAGAGCCAATAGTTCGACCCTCTCTTGTTGCAGATGGTGGGAGCCTTATCAAATGCCTTTTCGAACCCCAGGTGTATTACCTCGACTAGCTCCTCTTTACCCCTCCTGCTTCTTAACCTCTCGAGTAAATCAAGTAAATTTATCAGATACAATTCCCCTTCATGGAGCCATTCTGACTCTGCTTGATCACATTATTTATCTATTATCTCCTTTCTAACCCTTTCTCAATGACAGATGCTAATCTAATTGGTCCGTAGTGATTTGATTTTTGTCTCCTTCCCTTTTTGAGCAAGAGTGTATCATTGGCACTTTTCCAACTCTCTGAGCCTTCTCCCAAATCGAAAGATGCTTGGAAGGTTCCTACCAGAACATCCATGATCTCTGCCGTTACTTCTATTAAAATCCTACGATGCCACCCATCAGGTGGAGGAGACATATTGGCCTTTACCCCCACTAGCTTCCCCCGTACCTTTTCTCCAGTGATAGTAATGACATCATTTTCTCTCTCAATATCCCTCCCTACCATTTTGACTTTTCATTGTTTAGTATTTTGGACTGCTATTGATAGCCTGCACTGATAAGGTCTTTGTTCACTTCCACTGCCATTTCCTGAAACCTCATTATTATTTCCTCAGCTTCATTCCCAGAGGGAATCCTATCTTCACTTTGGACTCACTCATCAGTTTTTCATATTTAACAAAGCTCTCACTGCACATTTTTATATAACTTGCTAGATTATCATCAGAGATTATTTTCTCCCTCCTTATTATATTTTAGGTATCTCTGTTAGCTTTTAAAGCTTTCTCAATCCTTTCATTTATCACGAATCAATGCCATGTAGTAAGCTAAGTATTTTTCTTTCAATTTCGTACTATCCTAGATTTCCTTAATTAACCATAGTTGGATTATCACCTTTCTCATCCTCTTCTTCCACACTGGGATATATCTTTGGTGTCAGTCATCAACAATATTGCTCAAAGTCTGCCATTGTTCCTTAACTGACAACCTACCCGACACTCCGGAAAATTGGTCAGGTATGTCCTGTACACAAAAAGCAGGTCAAATCCAACCAAGCCATTTACTGCTCCATCAGTCTCCTCTCGATCATCAGTAAAGTGATGGAAGGTATCATCAGTACTGCCATCAAGCAGCACCTGCTCAGCTGTATACTGCTCAGTGACACCCAGTTTGGGTTCTGCCAGGGCTACTCAGCTCCTGACCTCATTACAGCCTTGGTTCAAACATGGACAGAAGAGCTGAATCCCTGACGGGAGGTGAGAGTGACAACCCTTGACATCAGGACCACATTTGACTCAATGTGATATCAAGGAGCCTGAGCGAAACTGGAATCAATGGCTGTCAATGGACAAGCTGTCTGCTGGTTGGAGTCATAGCTTGCACATGGCTGTGGTTATTGGAGGCAATTTATCTCAGCTCCAGGAGCTCCCCAGGGCAGTGTCCTAGGTCCAACCATCTTCAGCTGCTTCATCAATGACCTTCCCTCCATTATAAGGTCAGAAGTGGGGATGTTTGCCAATGATTGCACAATATTCAACACCATTCGTGATTCCTCCAATGCTTAAGCAGTCCACATTCAAACGCAACAAGATCTGTGCAATACCCAGGCTTGGGTTGACAAGTGGCATGTAACATCCATGCCACACAAATGCCAGATTATGACCATCTCCAGAAAGAGACAATCTAATACTGCCAGTTGGCACTCAAAGGTGTTACCAACACTGAAACCACACTCTCAACATCCTGGAAGTTAACTTTGACCAAAATCTCAACGAGACTCATCCAGTAAACACAATAACTACAAGAGCAGGTCACAGGCTCAGAATACTGCAGTGCGTAACTCACACATAAGTCGGGAGAGTAATGGGATACTCCCCATTTATCTGGATGAAGGCAGCTCCAAGGAGCTTGACACCATTCAGGATAAAGCAGCCAGCTTGTTTGGCACATCCACAAACATCCACTCCTTCCACCATCGACACTCCTGAGTAGGTACATGGCAGAAATTCACCAAAACTCCTTAGATGGCACCTACCAAATCCACAACCACTTCCATGTTGAAGGACAAGATCAGCAGATGCATGGGAACACCACCACCTTCAAATTCCCCTGCAAGCCACTCACCATCTTGACTTTGATGTGAATTGTTGTTCCTTCAATGTCACTGGGTCAAAATCCTAGAATTCCCTCCCCCAGGGTATTGTGGGTCTCCTTACAGAACACAGACTGCAGTGGTTCAAGATGGCAGCTCATCAACACCTTCTCAAAGGCAACTCGGAACTGGCAATAAATTCTGGCCAGCTAGTGACGCCCACATCCCACAAGTGAATAAAAAATACATTGTTTCTGACAAGATGTTATCCCAGTCAACTCCAGCCAAGCCAGCTTTCATTCCTATGGAATTATCCTTATGTAAGGTCAGCACAGTTGTTTCTGACCCACATTTCTCACTGTCAAACTGAAGGCTAAATTCTGCCACTTTGTTGTCACGAGGAGATCTCTGACTCTAAAATCATTTGTTAAACCTACCTCTTTACACATTACCAGATCCAAAATAGCCTGATTCCTGCTTGGATCCATAACAGGTTATTCCAAGAAACTGTCCTTTTAGGAATTCTTCCTCCCGACTATTGTTGCCCCTTGATCATCGTTCTACACGATGATTAATGTCACCTCTGATGAGTGCACTGCCTTTTCTACATGGCCTCATTATCTCATCATCATTCTCTGTCTGATCGAACAGACACTGTTAGGGCCCCGATAGACTCATCCCACCATTAGCTTCTTGTCCTTGTTATTTCTCATCTCTGCCCACATGGATTCTTCATCATGTGACTCCTGATCATTTTTACCCATCACATACTAACTAAGCTACCCCATCCCCCCTTCACTTCCTTCCTGTCCTTTTGAAAAGTTACACACCCCTGAATATTTTATCCCCAATCTTGATCTCCTTGTAACCATGTCTCCATAATGGCCATAAGACCATACCCAATAACCTCGTTTGTGTCATTAATCCATGACTTTAGAGGGATATTGACAAGTTTGTCAAGTGGGTAGGTACCTGGAGATGAAATCCAGTGCAGAGAAATGTGATGGAATGTATGTTGGTTGAAGAAACACAGAAGACAATGCAGGCTCAAAGGTACACCATTGAGGAGAGTACAGGAGCAGAGAGACCTCAGGGTATACATGCATAATTCTCTGAAGGTAGTCAGGCAAGTTGAAACAGTTGCTAAACAGCTTTATTGGGGGACCCTTAGGTTTGTAAATGGATCACAGAATATAAAAGCAAGTATGTGATGCTACACCTGTGCAAATCATTGGTCAGACCCCCCACACCCCCACCCCCCTCCCCCCAGAGCATTGTGTTCAGTTCTGGGTACCTTATTTCAGGAAGGATGTTATTGCCATGAAGAGAGTGCAAAGGGGATTTGCTGGAATGATACCAGGATGAAGGATTTTAGATATGAGGAAAGAATAGTCAAATTGGACTTATTCTCTTTGGTTCACAGAGAATGAGAAGGTGAACTTATTGAGGTGTTGAAAATAATGAACTATTTTGACAGAGTAAAGAAGGATATCATGTTTCCACTAATTGGTCAATCAGTAAGTAGGGGTCACAATTTCATTACTGTCAGCAAGAGAGCTAGGAGTGAGATGAGGAGAAGCCTCTTTACTCAGAAAGTTGTGAGGATTTGAAAAAATGCTGCCTGGGAGAGTGGTGGAGACAGATTCCACAGGATGTTTCAAAAGAGAGCTGGATATATCTTTGAAAGTGATTAATTTAGAGAGCTACAGAGATGGGGCTAGAGACTGAGACGAGCTTGGTAGCTATGCTAGGAGCTAGTATGGACACAATGGGTCAAATGACCTCCTTCTGTGCTGTAAATTCCATGATTCTGTGATTTGTTTTCCCAGTATGACACACATTTTAAGTAAAGAATTTTGCCTTTTTAACCAATATTTGCCCTTTGACCTTATTTTATGTTTTTTTTAATGCTTTTACATTCGGGCCATTCCTGTCTCACTCTGGGTCTCATTATAAAACTGCCACCATCAGGTTCTTAGTAAGTCTACCCATTCCCCCTCCTGAACACTGCTCTCTATTTAGTACTGAGTGCTCTCCACAGCCGTGATTCATTGATTCTCCAGGAGGTCAGCCCCAACATGCATTAAATGAAGCCCTTCTGACTGGAGCAGCTCCTAACTCTGTCAGTGCTAGTGCCAGTGCCCCAGGCTGTCCCGACAGCAGCACCACAGGAGGTTAGAGTTTAAGAGGGATATGTCTGTGGAGCTGAGGTGGAGACAGTCAAGAGCTTTCCCAGGAGTGCCAATCACCAGGAGTGATGATCCTGGTCCATCCATATTGATGCGATTGTCAAGAAAGCACAACAACACCTCTCTTCCTCAGGGGGATAAAGAAATTTGGCACGTTCATAAGGATACTGAACAATCTTTTTCAATGCAACATAAAAGCATTATATCAGGAAGCCTCACGGCTTGATATGGCAACTGGTCTGCCCAGGACCATAAGAAACTACAGAGAGTTGTGAACACAGCCCAGTCCATCATACAAGCCAACCTTCCATCCATTATCTCCATCTGCACCTCTTGCTGCCTTGGAAAGGCAGCCAACATCATCAAAGAGTCCTCCCACCCCAGTTATAATCTCTTCCAACAGGCAGAACATACAAAAACTGAAACACATGTTCCAACATCTCAGTGCCCTTATGTGAGAGCTGTGTTCAACAGTGTTGAAACTATAAGGCAGTGTTTTATGAAGATATCACATATGAAAATGTACAAAGGAAATCAATTGGCTGATAGAAATATATGTGTGTCCAATCCTGGTGAGGCACTTCTTGTTTCGATCAAACATGTACAAAGGGTCAGATTCACAGACAGATATCGGAATATTAGCTGACAGATACTGTCAGATCTACTGTAATTGCCCAGCATTTTGTGTTTCTATTTCAGATCTCCAGAATGCATAGGATTTCTTTATAGTTAAAGTTTAATGGCACTTGGGGGTGAATTTAAGCTATTCCAATTAAATCTGCAGGCAGGACCTGAGCAAGAAGCGTTAATGCACAGAACAACATGCAGCTGATGATGGAACAATGGAAAGAATTACTTTGAATCCAGTACAACAAATAGTGGCACCATGGAGCTATGAAGAAGGAATAGTACTCTTGAACATAAATTAAAGCTTGAAAACAGTGAAGTAATTGATCCTGTTAGTGAGAACTGGGCATCTCTAAATGGAAGAATAAAAACAAAAAGTATTTTGAACAGGTGGCACAGTGGTTAGCACTGCTGCCTCACAGCGCCAGAGACCTGGGTTCAATTCCCACTTCATGCGATTCTCTGTGTGGAGTTTGCACATTCTCCCCGTGTCTGCGTGGGTTTCCGCTGGGTGCTCCAGTTTCCTCCCACAATCCAAAACAATGTGCAGGTTAGGTGAGTTGGCCATGCTAAATTGCCCGTAGTGTTAGGTGTAGGGGAATGGGTCTGGGTGGGTTGCGCTTCGACGGGTCAGTGTGGACTTGTTGGGCCGAAGGGCCTGTTTCCACACTGTAAGTAATCTAATCTAATCTAAATAAAGTATTTATTGATTGCTTGAAATCCTCAAAGCAAATATGGAAGATATTATACAAGCACTGAAGTGTTGAATTAAGAGAATTACGTTAAAAATAAGGATGATTCTGCCTTTAAACAGGATGAAGTCCATTCAGATGTGTGGCTCGTTGAGATTCTTTTGAAAGACTTGGACATCCAAAGGAAAAAAAAAATCCCTGCAGACATGGAAGAGAATTAGAATCTAAGCTGAACAGGGGAGGGTTCAGAGATGGTGTTTAAGAAAAGTCAGCATGGAGATGACAATATAATGCCTGGTTTTAAAGAAATACAAACGGAATATCTGATTTTCGAGAGTAAGACCGTTATGACAGAGGCTTTCCTTTTGTTTATAACTTAGAGCTGTTGGTACGCGAAAGCAGAGGGTTTGTCAGAAATAAACAATATCATTCTTGATAAATCTAACCAGACCAAACCAAGTCTACCATTTTCGAAATAAAGGCATGGAAAAGCTGGATACGTAACGAGAAAGGAGATTTACTGTGCGAGATGATGGAGACTAAAGCCCACCAGTTATAAAGTAAACTTCTGTACACAAAACAGTTGAATTTTTAAGACCTCATGCACGCTGCATGATAAATCCTCACTATCACATTCAGTGTTGGTACAGGTTTAATATTATGATATTGCCAAATTAAATGTTTAATGATGAAATGAGGCAAAATTAGAAATAAAACTACCTGAACATTTTGTGAATAAAGTGTTAACACTGTTGTATGTCTATAATTGTGTAAAAGATATTCCGATGGTAATAATTTACCAATTTTTAATTTGAAGTTTTTTTTCTTTTTGTTTAAATAGGTAACCTCCTAACAATAGTCCTTCTGTCTCAAGGAGGTTGTGGTCTATCTAAAGGGATCACTCTTTACCTTGTGGGTATTTACCCACAAAGGTTTGGATTGCGTCATTGGCTCTGACTATTGTCAATATACTAAATTCAGACTTGATTGGAGTTTAATAGTTTTGGGGGGGTATAATTTAAACTGACTGGCCTAACTCAAATTTGTTTTTTGTCTCCAGGCAACCAGCTACACTGGCTGATGGACCAAAAGGTTACACTATATCTTGTTCAGAAAACTTGGTGCTGTCAGGTAGTGCTGCTAACTTTCTTAAAGTTACAGTACACCCTCATCATCATAACAATCTGTAAAGGAAATATTTACAGGGAATGAACAAGGGAGTGGGAATGACTGGGTAACTTTTGCATAAAACCAGCCTAAGCCAAATGGATTTTTGTTCCCAATGAGTAAATAAAGACCAAGAAAATCAGATTCTCACATTGGAGCTTCAATCTTATTTCAGGTGAGAATTCATTTTTATCAATTCGGTCAAAAAGACCCGAAAGAGATGAACAGAGCAGAATAAACAGTCTCAGATAAATAAGTAATGACAGTGTGAAACTGTATTGTAACAACATGGCAGGAACCTCTGTATCTATCGTGGCATGTGGAGAGTTCCTGCACTGATGCTGCAGATATGAGGAGAGCAAATGGTCTCGGGGAACAGAAACATGATTCTATTTGTTGTTCATTTTTCAGACTATTTCTATTGTTCAGAAACAGGATATCCAAATGTTTAGGGAACTGTCACAAACAGAGAACATCTGGTGATTCAGGGTCTGTCTTCATTGATTTTGAATTCTCTGCTCCTGAAAATTGGATCTCATGGCACTGTTGGTAATCGAACAGACAATTTTCATTTCCTATAATTTTCTTGCTCTCTTCAAAGTCCCAGGTAAGAAGCGGAATCTGATTGCTTTTATCCTCATGGCACTTTCACTCTCAATCTTGATGCATCTTTCAACATACTGCACCTCTCCATGTTCAATTCACATCCAGGATATTCTTTCAATTAACAACTCTTTTTACTATTTATTAAATTTATTCACTTTCAGAAAACATTCTGGGATTTAGTATGAGGTGTTTGGGAGGTGATTTATTATAAATTAACCAAGCTTGAGAGGGACTCTATCACTGAGGGTTTTCATTGCCTCATATATGTCTAGGTCTGGATAAAGATTGATCGCTACGAATAATCAACAATTCTATTATCCTGGAACATGCAAATATCAGGATGGGAGAAGGCAAACTCAATAGACCTCACTCTTATTCTGTCTATAAATTCCTGTGTTCCAGGTCATGTTGCTAAAACTTTCCAGTTTGGGGGAGGAATTTATTTCATTGTAATCTATACAGTATTGCCACACCCATACAGATATGGTGAGTTTATCAGTTAGGGGCTAGTCACGGTGGAAGTGAAGAGGAAAGTAACATTTTGATATCAAAGTCAAATAATTCAGATGCTGGAAACCTGAAGAAGTGCTTTGAAGAAGAGTCTTACTGGACTGGATTTGAAATATTAACTCTGTTTCTTTCTCCAGCACCTTCTGATTTTATATGATATTTTGATATCTGAGAGGAAGTGACATAGGTGCAGGTTGTTGTGGAGCATAAACACCCACACAGGTATGTTAGAATAAATGACCTGATGCTGAGCTATAACCTCCAAGCAATGCTCTGTCATTAATTTTGAGAATTTGCTCTTTTATTTGCAGCTAATGTCCTGACAATTATCTTTCTGTCCCAAGGAGACTATGGTCTGTCCAAAGGGATCACCCTTTACTTGGTGGGTACGACAACAGCAGACCTACTGGTCATTATTTTCAATGTGATAATCTATTACATACTCGGATACTACTGACCATTCTCATTTCTCGACTACACTTCCACATACACTATCAATGAGGTGATCAACTGTGTGGCCATTGACTGCTCTGTCTGGTCCACAATTGCTTTCATTGTCGATCGCTTTGTCCTCATTTGTTGTCAAAAGTTCAGAGAGAAGTATTGTAGAGAGACGACCGTAACTGTTTATAGCAACTGTCTGTATTGTCTTCTGCTTCAAAATCTTTCCCTTGCATTTTGTTTTTGAACCTGAAATTAACAACATGGTGCTCAGTCCAAACCAACTTATTTCACATTAACAGGATGGGTGATGTTTGACTGACTTGATACAATTTTAAAACCGTTGTTACCGCCCTTCCTGATTTTACTGCTTAGCACTCTGACTGTTCGACACATTGTGATGGTGGATCGAACCAGCAGAGCACTGCAAGGTCAACGCAACACCCAGAACAGCGACGATGCAGAGCCGAAGGAAATCCATCATTTTCCTCTTCACCATTTCTAGCACTTTCATCGTGCTGTGGATTACAATCATTACAATCCAGATCAGTATACAGATCCCTTTCTTATTGCAGGATATTCTGCAGTTATGCTTCAAACTCGTGGTTATGCACTGGCTCAGACTCAATTCAGCGAAAATCTGATTAACATAATTATGTATTCATTGTTTCAATTATTCAACATGTCAAACAATAAAAACAATATGAATCCTGTTTGTGTTTGAGTGTCAAGTCTTAGCTCACTGGGAATATTCCCATCTCTGCATCAGGACGTGTGTTCAAGCTTCTCATTGTTCAGTTCCTCAGATAGGAAAACAGCTCCTGAACACACACAGCAAGATCTTGACAGTATTTAAATTTGTCTGACAAATGGCAAGCAACATCTTCTCTCCACCAGGACGAGACAGTAACCAGGGACTCTTGTGGTGCAGTAGTAATGTCCCTATCTCTGAACCAGGAGGACTGGGCTCAAGTCCCACTTGCTCCAGAGGTGTGTAATAATATCTTTGACAAGTTGATTTGAAAAACAACTGGACAGTAACAATCTTGGATGAGGCTGTGGGGTGACCTTTTGAGGTTTTTCAAATCAAAACGGGGAAGAATAGGGTCATTCGACAAGGTCTTTTCCCTGGCATTGTGGGAGTCCAAAACTAGAAGGCATAGGTTTAAGTTGAAAGGGGAAAGATATGAATGGGACCGAGGGTGGTGCACGTGTGGAATGAGCTGCCAGAGGAAGTGGTGGACGCTGGTGCTTCTGATTATTTATGATCCACTGAGTTGGGTCTTGGTGAAAGCTTTTTCACTCCCTTTGGAGTGAACCCCCAGCTCAGCAATTTTCCATTGATCAGTCTGTGTTGCAACTGCCCCATTTCCCAGATATTCCCAGCTTTGCTCTTCGTGGGAATTAGAACAAGCTTCGTGACATTTCAGCTAAAAGTTTGACAGTTTCAAGAAAGTTGTGCCATATTGCCACGATGGAGAGTTTGAGTACTTTGGAAATATTGGGATTTGGGCTATTTCCAAAATTTTGAGTATTTGGTTTAGCCAATTAGATTCACAAGGTGTTTTATATCCCCAAGACCAGGCATTCAAAACAAATTTTCAATATTCCGAATCATGGTCATGTGGATATGGCTTCTTCAATTCTCCATAATAGGATCCTGAATGAAGTGGTGTACATTTCTGATATCATGAGGTTGGTCAAGGTGCAGTCCTGTCTTCAGAGGCTTTATGGAGACACCCTGACTTCTAAAGTGCTGTAAACAACATTTACTTTGAGATCTTCCATTCTGCAGACTATCGAATCAACTTCAAACCACACAAATATCACAATCTCATCCAGTCGTGGATGCAGCTCACCGCTAACTCTAAATACCTTCATGTTGGAGTCCAGACACCAATATCTCAGGGCACAGTCCATGGGCATTAGTCACATGCTCCCCACCTCCACAGACATTGGCATCCAACATGTGCCAGCCTCAAAAACCCCCCATGTCAAATATCGAGTCCACTTACAGGACCCTTCTGCACTTCAATGCTGCCCCTTGGTGGGCACTGACAACTCTCATTGTAACGCTGCAGCAAGGACCCTGTACATTCAGGGCTACACACCCAGCCCATGGACTGGACCAGGCTGTATCTCCAGGCTCTCCACTTACTCTCAGAACACTTACTCACTCGGAGCTGACATGGATGCTTAAGTATCCCTCCTCCCATTGCTTTGGCTCACATTTTCTGCTCATTTTCTCTCTCAGCCAGACTCATACACTGCTGTCTGACCTTGCCATTGAGCACAGACCCAAAGCCAGGAAGCTTGTCAGAGTTGTCAGCAGGCCCCAGTCAAGTCAAGGCAGAGAGCTTTCTCTCAGAGGTTCCCTGTGCAGTAAGTCAGGGGCAGCCTCCAGTACCAGTCCAGGGCCTGCTCGGAGCAGTCAGAGTCAGGAGCCTCTCCTTATCATGGGAGAGCTATCGAATGGCAGGCAGCCTGCCTCCCACCTTGAGTCTTTCTGTCCTTTTTGGGCTGTTCTCCTCCTGGAATGAGAGTGAGGCAGGTATTAAGGGAGATGAAATTGGGTGGCACAGCTGTTGCTGTTGGTGCTACCATTTGCAACATTGCATTAAATAAGACTCACTGGCAGAGAGCCATCTCACTCTCAATCTTGGACATTGCAGAGATTGTGATGATATTTCAGTATTTCAGGGATATACTTGTTACTGTTTTATCGAGAGTGCCAGTCACATGGCACCGGGTAAAACAAAGTTTGCTGTGAATAAGCAATATCTTTATAGTTGTATGTTTATGAAGGCACATTGTTAGAGCTGACTCTATTTTGGATAATACTAATGTTTAAAACTGTAGAGATTTGGTTCAGTTGAAGGTAGATTAGAGGTTGTGAGCTTTGAGTTAGTTCCATGAAGTATGTGCGAGCTGATAAACAATGTTTAAGTCTTAGACCCAGCTGGGAGGCTTCCAGAAGCAAGAAAGTCAAAAACATTGTGTGTTTCTTCACCAAAGGACTCAGTTCATGTCTGTTCAGAGAGAGAAAGAGTGAGGTCCACTGTGGATGACACCATTCATACAAACTGGACACTGTTGTCACATGGTGCGGGTGTAAGATCGATGTAGTGTGGTGCTGCACAGCAACATGTCCGCTCCCTTGGCTGATGACGGCTGGAAACCACAACAAACTGTCTGGCTTTGTGTCTGCACCAAAGGGAAGACATGACAGAAATATTGTGAGCCTTTAAGTGAATCTCTGGTAAGAGAAACAGACAAACGCTTCTGCCGATAACAAGACATCAGAATAGCGTATTGCCTCCCCAGTGCCAGGGTCAAGGATGTCTCAAAGTGGGTGCACAATTTTCTTAAAGGGAAGAGGAACCAGCAGGTGATCATTGTGTACATTGGAACCAATGACATAGGAAGTGAAAAGGACAAGGGTCTGAAGGGAGAATACAGGAAATTAGGCAGGAGGCCGTTGAAGAAAGTAATATCTGGATTACTCCTGGTGCCACGTGCTGGTGTGAATAGGAATAGGAGAATAGAGCAGACAAATGTGTGGTTGAGGAGCTGGTGCAGGGAGAAGGGTTCACGTTTTTGGATCTTTGGAATCTCTTTTGGGATAGAAGTGACTGGTATAAGAAGGACGGGTTACTCATGAATTGAAATGGGGCTGATATACTGGTGGGGAGATTTGCTGAAGGTGCTCAGGAGGATATAAACTGGTATTTGGGTGGGGGAGAGGTGGGACCCAGGAAGATAGTGCAAAAAGCGATCAGACTGAGACTGGCACAGTTTGGAAAAGGAGAAAATCAAACAGTCAGGGCAGGCAGGAACAAAGCAGAGAATGAGGTAGGACTGAGAAATTAAACTGCTTTTATTTCAGTGCAAGAGGCCTGATAGGTAATGCAGGGTAAGGTTGCAAACATGGGACTGGGATGTCAGAGCAATTCCAGAGACATGGCTCAGGGAAGGACAGGACTGGCAGCTTCATGCTCCAGGGTATAGCTGCTATCGGAAGGATAGAAAGGGGGGGCAAGAGTGGAGGGAGTGTGGTATTTATGATGAGGGATAACATTACAGCTGCACTGAAGGAAGACATTCCAGAGAGTAGCCCCAGGGAATTTATTTGGGTGAAAATGAGAAATAAGAAAGAGAGGATCACCGATTGTGGGGGGATTGTACAACAAACCCTCCACAACAGTCAGTGGGAAATTGAGAAGCAAATTTGTGAGAAGATCTCAGTTGTCTGTAAGATTAATACGTTGATAATCGAACAGGTGTTTCACTTTCCAAATAGAGACTGGGACTGCTGTAGTGTTAAGGGCTTGAAGGGAGAGGAATTTGTTAGGTGTGCACAAGATCATTTTCTGATTCAGTATGCGGATGTACCGACTACAGAAAGAGCAACATTTGACCTTCTCTGGAGAAATGAGGCAGGGCAAGTGACAGAGGTGTCAGTGGGGGGAGCACTTTGGAGCCAGTGATTATAATTCTATTAGTTTTAAAATAGTGATGGTAAAGGATAAACCTGATCAAAAAGTTAAAGTTCAAAACAAAGAGATCTTGGAGTGCAGGTTCATAGTTCCTTGAAAGAAGAATCACAGGTAGATAGGATAGTGAAGAAGGCATTTGGTATGCTTTCCTTTATTGATCAGAGTATTGAGTTTCAGAGTTGGGAGATCATATTGCAGCTGTACAGGACATCGGTTAGGCCACTTTTGGAATATTGCATGCAATTCTGGACTCTTTCCTATCAGAAAGGATGTTGTGAAACTTGTAAAGGTTCAGAAAAGATTTACAAGAATGTTGCCAGGGTTGGAGGATTTAAGCTATCGGGAGAGATTGAACAGGCTGGGATTGTTTTCCCTGGAGCATCGGAGGCTGAGGGGTGACCTTATAGAGGTTTGTAAAATTATGATGGGCATGGATAGGATAAATAGACAAAGTCTTTTGCCTGGGGTGGGGGAGTCCACAACTAGAGGGCATAGGTTTAGGGTCAGAGGGGAAAGATATAAAAAGGACCTAAGGGTCAAATCTTTCACGCAGAGAGTGGTGCATGTATGGAATGAGCTGCCAGAAGAAGTGGTGAAGGCTAGTACAATTACAGCATTTAAAAGGCATGTGGATGGGTACATGAATAGGAAAGGTTTACAAGGATATGGGCCAAGTGCTGGCAAATGGGTCTAGATTAGGTTGGGATGTCTGGTCAGCATGAACGGGTTGAAGCAAAGGATCTGTTTCCATGCTGGACAGCTCCATCACTCTCTGGCTGTATAGTTGAGGAGGCAAAGTGAGAAAGGCAAGGCAAGGCAGGGATGGTGTGAGCATCCATGTAGAGAGCACTAAGAGAGTGAGCAAGGAGCCCTGAGATGGACCTGGCCCAATTGTTCTCCTTCAATCGTCCGGTGTAGGTGAAGATTGTATTGTGTAATATCCATTAAAATTAACTGTGACTGTTTGTTCAAAGACTGCAAACTAATTTCACTCTCTCTGCAGCCGTCCAAAATCACAGGGGAGATTTAGTTGCTTTATATAACAGATGAATGTCTAATGATTCAGATCTGTCAACAACAATTGATATCGGTCCCCCCCCCCCCACTCTCTGAAAATAGAATTACCAACAATTGAACAGATAGCTTTCACTTACTACCATTTCCTCGCAATCTTCGGAGTTCCTGGTAAGAAGCTGAAGCAGGTTGTGTTATCTTTTCAATCCCACTTTCACTCTGTTCTTTCCCCTGATATACCTCTCAGTGTATAAACCCTCCCTCTTTCTCTCCTCATGCTGGATCCAGTTTCAGGTGTTCCTACAGGAAACAGCTCATGCTGTAATTTGTGAATTTTAGTTTAGTTCCATGAGGACATGAGGAATCTGTGACCTGACGTGTGCTAAATGGTCCTTGTCTG
Organism: Chiloscyllium plagiosum; assembly: GCF_037043375.1. Classification (NCBI taxonomy): domain Eukaryota; kingdom Metazoa; phylum Chordata; class Chondrichthyes; order Orectolobiformes; family Hemiscylliidae; genus Chiloscyllium; species Chiloscyllium plagiosum. The sequence continues at coordinate 97,430,867 of NW_028270148.1, forward strand.
GGAGGAACAGGTACTTTCAGATTTCTGGATCTCAAAGCTCTCTCCGACTGGGTTTTTATTGCCATGTGTCTGGGTCTGTTGCTGGGACATGGGCCTGGATTTGATGTTGGTCAGTGGGATCAGGCAGGTCGATGGGATAGTGCCCGGTCCACGTGCTCACACACCCAAATGATCTTCTACCGAGGGAAAATGTTGGCATCTCGGCAGCACGGTGGCTCAGTGTTTTGCAATGCTGCCTCACAGTGCCAGGAACCTGGGTTCTGTGCAGAGTTTGCATGTTCTCCCCGTATCAGCCTGAGTTTTATCCAGGTGATCCAATTCCCTCCCATGGTCTAAAGATGTGCAAGTTAGGTGGTTTGGCCAAGGGAAATTGCCCATAATACCCAGGATGTGCAGCCAAGGTGGATGAGCCATGGGAACTGTAGGGTTACAGGGATATGGTGGGGGGACAGGGGGTGGAACTGCGTGGGATGCTTTTCTGAGGCTAGATGAGGACTGGATGGTTGAATAGCCAAATTCTATGATCTCCTCTGAAATGGAGATATTTGTAACTCTGTTCAACGAGATTCATGCATGTTTCGTCTTAAGTGATCACATATGGGGATGTATTCATCATTAAATAGGTTTACTGTTAGGGTTGTTTTGGGGATCAGTTAGATTTAGGTGAGGGTCAGAATAAGGGTGAGAGTTGGGATTATGGTTGCCTTTGAGGGTAGATTAAAGTTTCACATTAGCTGAGGTTTTGGTGACGGATTTTGTTTGAATTTGGGTGATCCATTGTATTGTCATTGAATTGAGTGTGCAAGAGAAAAGAGGATGGAGATATCTGACATCATCGTTGGGCCATTGTCCCTCTGTCAGGAAAGTATGGAGGGCCAAGTGAGCCTCAGAGTGGGACATGGGGAGGAGCAGTCACCATCGGGAAGTACCTGTCAGGGCACTCCTGATGGGGACAGTTACTCCTCTACCTCTGCCACTGACACCAGTGCTTCAGAGAGCCATGGTGATGAAGGAGATTCCTGACACTGTGCAGGAGAGCCTCACCATGTCAGGGTCCAGACAGACTCAGCCAAACAGAGGACCACCCCCAAGGCCATTCCAGACAAAGGGGTATTAGAGTCAGTTGCCTGCCTCCAGGACCACTGGCAGCACATGGGGAAGGCTACAGTGCAGCAGGCAGGAACAATGTAAGAAATCACACTGAGTCCGTATGGCAAAACACGGGGAATAATTTATGATTCTTTACAGGAATGGTATTGCTGATAACCTTCATTAAATACAGGCACATGAGGATGGATGTGTAGTTATTGCTGTCGTTCGTTTGGCTGGTCTTAGGGATGGATGTTGTGTTGAGGGTTTACTAACCAGGGCTTGTTGATGGTGTGTATCCCAGCATCCTTTTCAGTACATGCCTTACCTTTGCCATATACACAATGGTCCTGTCACTGGACATAGCTTGAGGTGACATTGAGGAGTTGAGCGGGATGTTATTTCTTTTGACAGATCGCCTTGGTGCTTGTGTGAATCTTATTGAAACGTCCCTCAACATCTGATCTCCTGTGTCTCACTGGGGTGACCAGCCTTAGAACATAGAACAGAACAGCACAATACAGGCCCCTTGGCCCATGATGTTGTGCCGAGCATTTATCTTAATCGAAGATCAACCTGATCTACACAGCTCTCATTTTACTGCCATCCATGTGCTTGTCCAACAGTCACTTAAATGTCCCTGATATCTTTGACTCTACTACCATGCACCCACCGCTCTCTGCATAAAGAACCTACCTCTGACATCTGCCCATACCTTCCTCCAATCACCAGAAAATTATGACGCCCTCATAACATCCATTTTTGTCCTGGGGAAAAGTCTCTGGCTATCTACCCTGTCTATGCTTATCGTTACCTTTTATACCTTTTTCAAGTCATCTCCCTTCTTTCTTCTCTCCAGTGGAAAAAGCCCGAGATCACTATCCCTCTAAGACAAGCCTTCCAATCCAGGCAGCATCCTGGTAGATCTCCTTTCCATCCTCTGTAAAGCATCTACATCCTTTCTATAATGAGGCAATGAGAACTGGACACAATATTCCAAGTGTGGTCTAACCAGGGTTTTATACAGCTGCAGCAAAACCCCATGGCTCTTAAACTCAATCCCCTTTTAATGTCAGCCAGAACACCATTTGCCTTCTTAAGAACCCTAATAATGTGGGTAGTAACTTTGAGGGATCTATGTACAGGGACCCTCAGATCCCACTGCTCCTTGACACTGCTGAGAATCTTGTCTTTAACTCTGTATTCAGCATTCAAATTTGACCTTCCAAATGATTCACTTCACATTTGTCCAGGTTGAACTCCATCTGCCACTTCTCAGCCCAGTTCTGGATCCTGTCAATGTCAGTGTTGGACCCTGCAACAGCCCTCGGCACTATCTACAATGCCACTGACCTTTGTGACCCTTCCACTTCTTAATTCAAGTCATTTATAAAAACTACAAAGAGCAGAGGCCCAAGAACAGATCCCTGTGGGACACCACTGGTCACTGACCTCCAGGCAGAATACTTTACATCCACTACCACTCAGTGTCTTCTGTTGGCCAGCCAATTTTGTATCCAGACAGCCAAATCTCCCTGTATCCCATACCTCCTAACTTTCCGAATAAGTCAAACTGTGGGGAACGTTAACAAATGCTTTACTGAAATCCATCTACACAATATCCACTGCTCGACTTTCGTCAACTTGTCTCGTCATGTCTTCAAAGAACTCAGTAAGGCTTGTGAGGCATAACCTGACCCCCACAAAGACTTGCTGACTATCCTTAAACAAACTGTGTCTTTCCTGGTCATAAATCCTGTCTCATAATCCCTTCCAGTACCTTGCTTCCTACAGACGTAAGACTGACTGCTCTGTTATTCCCAGAGATTTCCCTAATCCCTCTCTGGAACAGAGGAACAACATTCATCTCCCTCCAATCAGCCGGTACTACTCCCATGGAGAGTGAGGATGTAAAGATCATCGTCAGATGATCTCATTCCTCGCTTCCCATAGTAACCTTGGATATATCTGGTCTGGCTGTGGGGACTTATGTATCTTGATGCTTCCCAGAATGTCCAGCACATCCAGTTCCTTAATATCAATCTGTTTAAGCCTATTCACCCAGTCCAAGGTGTTCTTGTGATCAACAAGTTCCCTCTCTCTAGTAAATACTGAAGGAAATAAACTCATTTAGGGCCTCCCCTACCTCTTCAGACTCCAGACAGAAGTTCCCTCCACTATCCCTGATCGGCCTACCCTCTCTCTGATCCTCTTATTTCTCACATAAGTGTAGAACGCCTTCGGAGTTTCCATAATCCTACCCGCCAAGGCTGTTTTGTGCCCACTCCCAGCTCTCCTCAGTCCACTTTTGAGTTATTTCCGAGCTACCCCGTAATCCCCTGAAGCTGTGCCAGATCCTTGTTTCCTCAACCTTAAGTAAGTTTCCTTCTTCCTTTTGACGAGAAGCTCCCCTGCTCTTGTCATCTCAGGCTCTTTCACCTTACTATTCCTTGCCTGGCTCAGTGGGACAAAGTTATCCAACACTTGGAACAAGTGCTCCTGAAAGAGCCTCCACATTTCTGTTGAACCTTTCCTGTAGAACAATGGTTCCCAATTCATACATCACAGCTCCTTTCTAATAACAGTATAATTTCCCCTCCCCCAATTAAATACCTTCCCACACTGTGTGTTTCTGTCCCTCTCCATGGCTATGGTAAAGGTGTCACTATCACCGAAATATTCTCCCACTGAGAGATCTGACACCTGGCCTGGCTCGTTGCCGAGCACCGAATTGAATATGGCCTCCCCCCAGTCGGCCTATCTACATATTGAGTCAGGAATCCTACCTGAACACGGTTGACAAAATCGGATCCATCCAGACCATCTGCACTAAGGAGGTTCCAATCAATATTGGGGAAGTTGAAGTCACCTATAACAACAACTCTGTTACATCTGCAGATCTTGTCAACAGACAGCCCTTACCTCCCAGAATCTATCTCTCCAAGGGCTGTGATACATTGCCCACTGTGGAACTGAGTGGTGTTGAAGGTTGTATGAATCATGACCCCTCCCTGGAATACACACACATATCTGGAGAAGCCTTAGTCAATAATTGCTGACTAGTTGGACCCTTAGGGAGTGAGCTGAAAATGTGTTGCTGGAAAAGCGCAGCAGGTCAGGCAGCATCCAAGGAACAGGAGAATCGACGTTTCGGGCATAAGCCCTTCTTCAGGAGGGCTTATGCCCGAAACGTCGATTCTCCTGTTCCTTGGATGCTGCCTGACCTGCTGCGCTTTTCCAGCAACACATTTTCAGCTCTGATCTTCAGCATCTGCATTCCTCACTTTCTCCCCTTAGGGAGTGAGTCACGTTAATATTTACAAATAACCCTGGTTGTCTCATTGAAACCTCAACAGCAACATGCTTGTAATCGATGACACCTTCCAGTTTTGAGAATCCAGCAAGATTCCTGAATCCTGTGACCGTCTTCCTGTCTGGTGAACTGATTTGTCACAATGGGACATCACTGTCTCCCTGGAGGGACACACTCTGTGGACACATTGGAACTCCAGATGCTGCAGAGAGTTTGTCCTCTGTTTGTAACCTTCAGGCACTGATTGTACATTCTCCTTTCAGGCTGCTGTTATTCTCAATGGTTTCCTTACACGGGACTAGGTCCATGATGTCCATGTTATACAGAGCCCACCTGCCCTTGGCTATCTGCCCTCTTGAACCTTCTTATCTTGACCTCCTCCCACTTTTACAATCCCTATGGGGACAGCTGCCTGTGGACTCCTGTTTGAGTCGTGAGCCATGGGTGCCTTTCAGGTTATGGCCATTGAATACCCGTCACACAGTTTGAACTGATTGGTGATGAAGAGATATCACTGACCCCTGGAGGGACACATTCTGTGCAGAAACTGGAGCTTCAGAGACATCACCAAAAGCATCCAACCTCTCCGCTTGCAAAAACTTTGATGGATTTTTAACCTAATCAGTGCCCCTGACATAACACTGCTGGAAACCCTCTCCCCATTCCGTTATTATTGGTGCAACCTCAGTAAAAGCGAATGGATCGCAAACAATTGTGGTCATTCGAGCTTACAATGAGCTTCAGTGTATGTAAATTAGTCAATATTCAAAGGAGGCAGCCCCTCCCACCCCCACCCACCCTCCATTTAATTAGAGACTGACATAAGGCGAAGTGTTGGAGGGTACGCCCACCCAATCCGTCTCTGTAAAGGGTTTCTGTTTTGAGAAAGAAATTTGCTTCCTTCCAATCTGTGCAATATTTCTCCACCTTTGTGAATTTGGCTGATGGGAAATCTCAGTAACTACATGGGGCTGAAAGGAATAATATCTCAATATTGTAAGATGAAGGCGGTGGGAGGAAACACATGTGCAGTGTGCACTTCAACGTAGACCTACTCAGCCAAATAACCTGTTGTTGTGCTGTAATGTCCAAGCAATATTGTATTAGTAATCTGGGGATTCTGCTCTTTTCTTTGTAGCCAACCTCCTGACAATTGTCCTTCTAATTCGTGGAGGCTGTGGTCTGTCCAAAGGGATCTCTCTTTATTTGGTGGGTATGACGACAGTTGATCTCCTGGTCATTATTTCCAATGTGATAATCTACTCCATGCTTTACTGCTATTTCCCATTTTCATTTCTACACTTCACCTCAATAAGGAGCATCAATGAGGTGATCAACTACACAGCTGTTGACTGCTCTGTTTGGCTCACGGTCGCTTTCACTGTCGATCGTTTTGTCCTCATTTGTTGCCAGAAGTTGAGAGCAAAGTATTGCAGGGAGGAGACTGCAGCTGTGGTGATAGTGACTGTGTGTGTTGTGTTTTCAGTCAAAAACATCCCCCTGTACTCTGCTTTTGAGCCAATCTATATAATTAACAATGTGGAATGGGGAACTCAGTTCATACCAGATTATTTTATCTAGTCAGGATGGATCCGTTTTGACTGGCTTGATACCATTTTAAACCTACTATAGCCATTCTTTTTTATTTTACTGCTCAACGCACTGACTGTCCGACACATTGTGATGGCGAATCGAACCCGCAGAGCACTGCAAGGTCAACGCAACACCCAGAACAGCGACGATCCAGAGATGCAGAGCCGAAGGAAATCCATCACTTTATTGTTCACCATTTCTGGCACTTTCATTGTGCTGTGGATGCCATAGACTATGTTTTTCCTGATTTCTTGAATTGCAGACATGTGTTATGAGCCAGATCATTATGCTGATATCTTACTTATCACAGTCTATGCTGGAGATATGTTTCAACTGCTGAGCTCCTGTACAAACACATGCGTTTATGCATTGGCTCAGTCTAAATTCAGAGAAAACTTGAGAAATGCAATAATGTCTCCATTTCTTGCAATTATTCATTGTGTCAAATATTTTTTTTAAAATTAACTAGAAACAAAGTTACAAAGCATTCACATGAATGTACTGAATATTACAATTCTGTCCTTCTCAGTCTCTACTAACTACAAGTAATATTCTTGGCTCTGTGCTGATATTCTCACCTCTGCATCACAGGGTCATGTGATCAAGCACATGACTGAGGCTGACAGAATTCCACTTCAGATGAGCTGGTAACACTACACCAGTCCACGCTCCTCATTGGATGTAACATTTCCCACAGCCCTCCTTTGAGGACAAGCAGTGAAGTCATCTATAGTCTTCTGGGTAATATTTATCCTCTAACCACCATCACTGAAAGCAGATTGTTTGATCATTTCTCTTATTGTTGAATGTGAGGTCTCACTGTGTACAGATTCACTGCTACATTACAGCAAGGACTCATTTGTAAAGTACTTTGTTGGTTGTGCAGGTTTCTTTATTCACTCCCGGGATGTGTGACTCTCTGGCTGGGCCCAGCATTTATTGCCTGTCCCTAGTTGCCCTTGAGAAAGTGGCGGGGAGCTGCCATCTTTACCTGCTGCAGTCCATGTGCTGAGGGTTGACCCACAATGCCCTAAGGAAGGGAATTCCAGGACTTTGACACCGCAACAGTGAAAGGGATAGTTCCAAGTCAGGATGGTGTGTGGCTTGGAGGGGAACTGGCAGGTGGTTTAGTTTCTGTGTATCTGCTGCCCTTGTCCTTCTAGAGGGAAGTGGTTTCATGTTTGGAAGGTGCTGTCTGAGGATCTTTGGTGAATCTCTGCAGTACATCTTGTAGCTCGTACACACTGCTGCTCCTGAGCATCGGTCGTGGAGGGAGTGGATGCTTTTCGGTGCGGTGCCGATCAAGCCAGCTGCTTTATTCTGGATGGTGTGGAGCTTCTTGAGTGTAGCTGAAGCTGCACCAATCCAGGCAAATGGGGAATATTCCGTACATTCCTGACATGTTCCGTGTAGATGGTGGACAGGCTTTGGCAGAGAGTTGCCTGCTGCAGTGTTCCTAATGTTGTGACTGTACTGGAACAGCTTGGGTGGGGAAGCAGCAAGGTCTGGAGCACAAGTCTTCAGTACTATGGCCGGAATATTGTCAGGAAATTTATCAATTATCCAGTCTCTCCCACTGTTTCTTAGTATCACAGGGAGTGAATCAAATTAGCTGAAGACCAGTATCTGTGACTCGATTTGATTTATTTTTGATTTATTGTTTTCAAATATACCTAAGTCCAGTGAAAAGGTTTGTTTTGCGAGCAGTACAGGCAGGTCATAACAATCAAGGACACACAGATCATAGGGTGCTTGGGCAGAGTGAGGTACACAAGGTTACAGCTGCTGGACTCTGAGATGGATCATCCACTCGGCATTTCTGCCTGAAGGTTGCTGTGAATGCTTCCGCCTTATCATTTACATTGACGTGCTGGGCTCTTCCATCATTGAGGATGGGGGGGAGGCGTGGGGGACTTGTTCAGCCTCCTCCTCCAGTGAGTTGGTTAATTCTCCATCACCATTCAGACTGGATGTGACAGCACTGCAGAGTGTAGACCTCATCCATTGGTTTTGGGATGTCTTAGGCCTGCGTATCACTTGTTGCTTTTGCTGTTGAGCATGCAAGCTGTCCTGGTTGGGAGCTTCACCAGGTTGACATCTCATTTTTCAGGCTGCCTGGTGCTGCTCCTGGCATGCCCTCCTGCGCTCTCCATTGAACCAGGGTTGAGCCCCTGGCTTCGCGGTCATGGTTGAGGGAGGAACATGCTGAGCCATGAGGTTACAGATTGTGCTGGAGCACAATTCCACTGATGGCCCACAGCACCTCATGGATACCCAGGTTTGAATTGCTCAGTCTGTCCCATTTATCACAGTGATAGTGCCACACAAAATGCTGAAGGGTTTTGTCTCCACAAGGGCTGTGTGACAATAACTCTTACAGGAAATGTCACAGACACATGCATCGGCAGTTGGTGGATTGATAAGGATAAGGTCAAGGATGTCTTTCCCTCTTGTTGGTTGTCATACTCAGGGAAAATTTGGGAGATTATTCCAAGAACGAACCTGGGGAAAGGTCGTGCTGAAACCACCAGAACTGGAGGGACCCTTCCTCTAGCACCAAGAATAGGACCCTTCCAGGACAACCAATCAGCTCAGGCATTGCGTGAGACAGCCCTGAACTTATCGCCAACAACAAAACAAACTTTATAAAACTGCACCCTGATTCTTCTGGAAACCCAAACATTTCGCAATTCCATTCATTCAAAGATCTACAAGAGAGAAGTCAATCAATTTACCACAAGTACATCATAAACAGCTAAATTGTACCCATGATTTGCATTTATATTTCTGTTAATAACATGAATGCATAGTTCCTCTCGAGAATTTGTTTCTGCGAGTGTGTGTGTGTGTATGTGTGTGTCTGTCTGTGTCTGTGTGTGTCTGTCTGTGTCTGTCTGTGTCTGTCTGTGTCTGTGTGTCTGTGTGTGTGCCCATGAGGGTGTGAATGTTTTTCAATGCATGTATATATCAGGTTTTTGTGGGAATAAATTTCGAGTGGAATTTTGTCGGGGTCTTTGTGACTGAGGCAATGGCAAGTCATGTGACAGAGTCAGGTGACCAGTGCAGCGAGGCCCGTCTAAACATCAAGATGTTCTTGCTCCACCTTTCATGTTTTTGATAAGTGGCGTGTGGAAACTCTCACTGGGCAACAGGGAGATGGGGATTGATGGGCATTAGTGACGGCTAAACACCACCTTGTTAGCATCCCAACTCAGCTCATTAATATTCAGCCTCACATCTTCCCAAACTCAACAAACAAGCTCAGTTTCTGGGAAAACGCAACAAGGAAACCGCAGCGAGTACCTCGTGGATGCAGCTCACCGCTTGGTCTGAAAGACCTTCATGTTGGAGACCAGACACCAACATCTCAGGGCACAGTCCATGGGCATCGGTCACATGCTCCCCACCCCCACGGACATTGGCATCCAACACGTACCAGCATCAAAAACCCCCCATGTCATATATCGAGTCCACTTACAGGACCCTTCTGCCCTTCAATGCTGCCCCTTGGTGTGCACTGACAACTCTCATTGTAACACTGCAGCAAGGACCCTGTACATTCAGGGCCACACACCCAGCCCATGGACTGGACCAGGCTGCATCTCCAGGCTCTCCACTTACTCTCAGAGCACTTACTCACTCAGAGCCAACCTGGATGTTCAAGCATCCCTCCTCCCATTGCTTTGGCTCACATTTTCTGTTCATTTTCTCTCTCAGCCAGGCTCATACACTGCTGTCTGACCTTGCCATTGAGCACAGACACAGACCCAGGAAACTTGTCAGAGTTGTCAGCAGGCCCCAGGCAAGTCAAGGCAGAGAGCTTTCTCTCAGGGGTTCCATGTGCAGTAAGTCAGGGGCAGCCTCCAGTCCCAGTCCAGGGCCTGCTCGGGGCAGTCAGAGTCAGGAGCCTCTCCTTATCATGGGAGAGCTATCGAATTTCATATAAACCCTGAAGACAGGCCAGGTTGTAATGATGGCCAAACATTCTCTACAGAGAGTTCTGATTTATCAAAGTGTACAGACTTCTCCTGGGCACTAACTCTAACAACAAGAGAGAGCTCCCATTTAAGTTCCAAGTTGCAAGTCCTTCTCCTGCAGGTGAATGGTTTAATCTGTATTTCACAAGCCCATATATCTCCCCATGTTTGAGCTACATCCCTCTCATCCCAAGCCTGCCCCCATCTCTGTCCGATAGAGTCTCACAAACAAAATGTACCTTGGTCACCACGAGAGCTTGAGAGAAGGAAAACACCTCATATAAAAGAGAATGGAGGCAATTTTGACCAAAAGCTGTTAAAAATCTGATGTGCAAATAAAAATCCCTGTTTGAAAGTATATGGTTGGCCTGCGGTTTTCAGTCAAATTGATGGTTTTCCTGTTGCAGTCCTTCCTGCAGGCGCTAACATTGACAGCTGCAGGTTTCGGTCTGAAGTGCTGATTAGGTACAATCTTCTCCGAGCTGTAGATTTAACCCAATGTCCACTGAAGGGATGGAATGTGCTCCCTGACAACAAAATAAAAGAGGAAAACAAAATGAAAGTATTTTAAGGGGAGCCCCCGGGGACAGGTGATTGGGAATGTACAAACTGGAAGACAGAACTTGAGCAAAAGAGAGGAGAGATGGAAGAAAGAGGGCGATGTGTGGGAAGGTTCTGAGACCTTACAGGAAACAGCGGAAGTGAAATCAGAGTCAAGAGAGAGAGATGAATTGGGAGGAAATAGTTCAAAAGAGAGAGAATAAAATGAGTTGGTAACAGAGTTACAGGAGGAAGTAATTGACGCTGAGGGAGATAAAGGAACAGCAAGCTCAGAGAGAAACAGAAAAGGGTGGGGCTGGGATAATATTTCCACAGAGCTCCTCCCACTGGGTCTGTAAGGTGGCTGGCAGAAGACAAACCTTTGAATGATTTACTTCCTGAAGCTGACAGCTCCTGGCTCAGTCATTCCATGCTCAGTGAAGGATGGTCACATGATTGGGAAGGACAGCTCCTGATGTCCTGCTCAAACCTGAGTGAAAGACGGGCAGAAACCTTGTGTCTAACAGCTGCTTCTCACTGTCCTTTAGATGGCGCCACACACTCAACTCCCCACATCAAATAAAAAGGAAACAAAGCCCATTTCTGATTGGCCAGAATAGAAGCCAAACTCTTGATAATTTCTTGATGGCACTATCATCTCTGAAGACAGGTGTTCACAGAATCAGCCACTGTCTCCCCTTACTTCACTCTCATGAGACATTAGTGAGAGTGGAGGTTGTGAGGCTGGTAAAGTAGGAAGGTGCTACATTGGAGTAGTGCCCTATTGCTGTGCTGCCACCATTGAAGTTTCCCAATGACTGGGTTCCAGACCAGCTATCATCACCATGGAGACAGGCATCAATTTGTACAATGAAGGTAACAGTTACAGACTAGTGTAAGGACCATGATGCAATGGTGGGACAGACCCGATGGGCTGAATGGCCTAATTCTGCTCCTATATCTTGTGGTCTCATGACCAACAGACATTTTCCAGACTGTGAGGCAAATCCTGACCATATTGTGAGCACCCACCAGCTTCAGGGAAATGGCTTCCTTGTGGTAACTTTTGGTGGGGGTGGTTAGAAGGGTATCAGTGCTGGAGGTGCCTTGGTCCAAACAGATTTCTCCAAGTAACCCTCCCAGAGGTGTTTCTGCTCCATCCCATGGAGCATACACCCCTCCTAAACCTCATCAAGTCTAATACTGTCTTAATTGTCTGAGGGTTGCTCCAATTTGAGATACCCTCAGGATCTGCCCCCTTCGTTCTCCCTGGGCCACTGCTGTGGGGTCAGAGCCATCAGCCCCTGGTACATTGGGTAGAATCAGGAAGCCATAAGCCCCATTTAGGGGATGAAGAGCTTGCCGGCGGCTAATGAAGAGGCAGCCTGTGGTAAACCCAGCAGCCCCAGGGTCACTGCAACAAGGCCAGCCTTTGAATTCACTCTTCAGTGTAAAACATAGACCACCGTCTTCAAGCACAGACACTGCATTCGAAAAGGGGGGAAATAGTCATAGAGGGAAAGGGAGACAGGAAAGGAGAAGGGGGGGTGGGCCGTTGGGGGGGAGAATATTTAGTGTTCACCATGAGAGTGTTTACCACTAAAAGGCAGATGTGAGTGAAGACATCATAATGAACTTGGTACCAAGAAATGAACAAGTGACAGTGAAATGTTGGAGTAAATGTCACCAAGTGAATATCATGAGAAATGAAGGGAAAGTTTATGTTTGTTTTTTGCATTCTCAAACTAATTAGTAGAGTGACTGAGGTGATGCAAAATGATTTGCAAGGAGTACGTCCTTAAAAGATAAAGTGGAAAAGTGATTATGTTGAGTGAAACTAATCCTTTTGTTATACCAAAACAAACATGTGAAGTTCAAATACACCACTGAATCCATTCATTCTGGCTTGCTTCTGTACATCCACAAATGGCCACAAGAGGGCACTAAGAACATAAGAGCTCGGAGCAGGAGTAGACAATGCAGCCCCTTGAGCCTGCTCCGCCATTTAATACCATCATGGCTGCTCTCATCTCGGACTCAATACACTTCCCTGCTCACTCCCCGTAACCCTTCACCCCATTACCAATTAAAATGTGTCTGCCTCCTCCTTAAATCAGTGTCCAGCCTTCCATAGTGGATTTCACAGATTCATGATACTTTGAGAGGAATAACTTATCATTATCTTTAATTTAAATCTGCTATCCCTAATCCAAATGCTCTTGTTTGAGATTGCCCCAAAGACAAAATATCTATAGCAACTTCTCTTCATTATCTTATCTAACGCAATTAAATCTTCTCTCATTCTTCTGATCGCCATAGTGTGTCAGTCTAAATTGATCAATATCTCATTATCTTTGGAATCAATCTGGTTAATCTCCTCTGAAGTACCTCTAACTACCTCAATTAAGAGAGGCAAAACTTATGCAATACCCCAGGTGCAGTCTCACTAATGTCTTAGAACAGACAAGAGAACACCTACGCTACAGAAACAAGCCCACACCGACCCACATCCCACCAGACCTATCCCCTTATCGTATCATCCTACATTTCCACTGACTAATGCACCTAACCTGCACATTTTTGGACTGTGGGAGGAAACTGGAGCACCCGGAGCAAATTAGCGCAGACACAGGGAGAACGTGCAATATCCACTCAGATGTTCGCCCGAGGCTAGAATCAAACCTGGGACCATTGCTCTGAGAGGCTGCAGTGCTAACCACTGAGCCACCGTCCCCTCCGTCTTGTATAGTTGCAGCAATACTTCCCTACTTTGATACTCTATACCTTTAGCAATAAATGCCAAAATTCTATTTGCTTTCCTTATTACCTGCTGTACCGCATATTAATTCCTTGAGATTCATGCACAAGGACACCCAGATCCCTCTGCACTGAAACTCTCTAAAGTTTCTCACCATTTAGATAATAGGTTGACTTTCTATTCTTCTGACCAAATTGAATATCTTCACACTTATCCACATTAAACCTCATTTGCCAAAACTTTGGCTCATTCACCAAAACTATTCATATCCAATTATAAATTTCGTATTTCTTCCTTGCAAATTACTTTCTCACTTATTTTAGTGCCATCTGAAAATTTGGATCGAGTACTTTCTGTCCCAACATCCAAGTCATTAGTATGGATTGTACACAGTTGGAGTCTGAGGATTGAATCCTGGGGCATCTTGGTAAAAGCAATGACTGCAGATGCTGGAAACCAGATTCTGGATGAGAGGTGCTGGAAAAGCACAGCAGTTCAGGCAGCATCCTGATTTTACTGCTCCTTGGATGCTGCCTGAACTGCTGTGCTCTTCCAGCACCTCTAATCCATATCCTGGGGCATCTTGCCAACCAGAAAAAGACCCATTTATCTGGAGTCTCAGCTTTCTGTTGGTGAGCCAATCCTCTCTGTGAGCGAATAAATTACCCTAATCCCATGTGATCTTACCTTGTATGTTAACCTTTTGTGTGGCACTGTATCAAATTGCCTTCTGGAAGCCCAGATACCGACAGGATCCCCATTCTCCACTTTGCTTGTTACATCTTCAAAGATCATCAGCAAATTAGTCAAACATAGTTTATTCTTCATAAAACCATGCTGACTGTAATAGATTGTATTTCGACTTTCCTAATGTCCTGTTATTACTTCCTTTATAATGGAGTCAATTACTCAGCTGCACATGTTAAACTAATTGCTCTATAGTTAGCTACTTTTTGCCTACCTCCTGTTGTGAATAAAGGCGCTCTAGTAGCATTTCCCAACCCACTGAAACTTTGCCTGCATCCAGGGAATTTTGGAAAATTATAAGCAGTGGATCCACGATCTCTGCTGCCACTTCCTTTCAGACCCAAGGAGGATCCCTTCAGGCCCTGGGGATTTGTCTGGCTTCAATCCCAATATTTTGCTCATTACTGTTTCCCTCGTGATGGTGATTGTTCTAAGTCCCTCCCTGTCTATAACCTCTGCATTACCTGTTACTATTGAAATGGCTCTAGTGTCCTCCACAGTGGAAGGTGAAGCAAAATATTAACTTAGTGTCTCTGCCATTTCTGTTTTCCCCAGGATTAACTCCCCAGCCTCACCCTCCAAGGGACCAACAATCACTTTAGCTACTCTCTTCCCTTTTTATATTTGTAGATGTTTTTGCTTTTTTAAAATATTGTGTTTGTTTTCTTTAATAATTACATTTTCATCAACTTTGTTGATCTTTAAAGTTTGCCAAAATATCACTTCATGAAAAAGTTGCAGAATGTTCAACATTCCGTTCAACACACAGAGCTCTTTTGTTTATTCACAAATCTAACTGAACCATGGGATTTCTGTTTCTAAGAGAATAATACCTTTCTTGAATCCAAACTTTCTGATTGGGGGGAGTTCCTTGGCCCAGTTGAGCCTGACTCTGAGACGGTTTCTCCAACAACGATTGACTTGGCCTTGACTGTCTCCTGAAACTTCCACTTCATCAGATGTGACTGTCTGACTGACTCCAATCTGCTCCAGGCTCCGGGGCAACTTGCTGTTGGAGTAACTATGATCTAACAATCCAATTCAACACGTTAATTTGGTTCTGCCCAACTTCTTTCTTTTTGAGAACTTATGGAAGTCGAACATAGTCTATTTGTACAAACCTAACCTTCCACGGCAAGACGGGTTGACCAAATATCTATGAAAAACATATATTTCCTTTCACCTTCCTGGTAGGCCCTTCAATCTCCTGTCCATCATTCTCCCCCTGTCATCACTGTCTTTCTGTTGTCTTGTTTTGTGGACTGACTGCGCTAAAGATGGGGATAGCAATCAAAATCATATTCGAGACTGTCAAACAAGTGATACAGTTGGCTTTGTGGAAGTAGATGCATGAAGTGAATGATGATAAATTTAAACATTGTGAGTTTGTGATTCAATAACAGCTGACATTTATTTCAATAACAGCAAAACACTGCAGATGCCAAAAATCTGAAACAAACACAGGATGCTGGAGAGACTCTAAGGCTGTGCCCTCATGTCTGAATCTCTCCTCCCAATGGAAACATCTTCCCAACATCTACTCTGTCCAGGACATTCAGTATGCTGTACGTTTCAATTAGACTCCCCATCATCCTTCTAAGCTCCATCGAGTATTGACCCAGTGTCCTCAAATGTTCCTCATATGTTAAGCTTTTCATTCCTGGCACCATTCTCATGAACCTCCTCTGAACATGCTCCAGGGCCAGTATATCCTTCCTGAGATATGGGGCCCAAATCTGCACACGATATTCCAAATGTAATTTGACCAGAGGTTTATAGAGCCTCAGAAGTACATCCCTGTTTTTAAATTCAAGTCCTCTCAGAATAAATGCCATCATTGCATTTGTATTCCTAATTCCTGACACAACCTGCAAGTTTACCCTGAGAGAATCCTGGACTAGAACTCCCAAGTTTCTTTGCACTTCAGACTTTTGACTTTTCTTCCCATTTAGAAAATGACACTCTTGATCAAGTCCTGGAGTTTTATTCACCTTCGAACCTTTTAAGACCTCCAGCACTGCCTCTTCTGTAATGTGAACTGTTTTCAACACATCTATATTTATTTCCCCAAGTTCTCAAGCTCCATGTCTTTCTCCTCAATAACCACTGAAACAAAATATTCATTAGGTGACTCTGCCATCTCCTGTATTTGATCTTTAAGAGGCTCCATTACCACATTATTTGCTCTTTAACCCTTAATATTCTTGTTGAAAATGTTTGGATAATTTTAACCTTATCTTCAAGGTTATTTCATTTCCCCTTTTTGTCCTCCTGACGTCCTTCTTAAGAATGCCCCTGCACCCCTTATACACTTCAAGGCTGACTTGATCCCAGTTGTCTCTACCTGATACATGCCTCCTTCACATTCTTGACCAGACTCTCGATGCCCCTATTCATCCCATGTTCCCTACTGCTGCCAGCCTTACCCTTCACTCTAACACGATCAGACTGCTTCTGAACTCTCAGTATCTCACCTTTGAGCCTCTCACTTGCCAGATTGTCCTTTACCTGACAACAGTCCACACCAATCAGCTTTTGAAAGTTTCTGTCTTGTACCATCAACATTGACCAATTTAGAACTGTTACTTTGAAACAAGGCCTATCCTTTCCCATAACTATTTTAAAACTCATAGAATTATGGGGAGCTACAGCTGTAATCAGAGCTAAGATCTTACTATTGTGTATTGCAGGATACTGTCACTCACAAGTCAGAGAGCCAGTTGTAGGTGATGATTCTGTTATTATTATCCCTTCTAAATCATGTCAATAGCATTCATAAATACAATCTCCAATTCAATTGCTCTTCTACAATTACAGCATAAGACAACGTGACATGTATTGCACTAGAAACATGATTTAAAAATGAAGTGAAAATTTACATTATGTTCCCCAAATGTGAATGGGCCAAGTGTTAATGGACCTTCACTGACCAGGAGCAGATGCCCTAAGAACACACTTGTGTTAAATAATTTATTCAACTTGAGGAACAATCTGATTCTCATTTTCAAACCTCTTTGCACGTGCTGCCTCAACAGCAGCTGAGCTGGAGATGAACAATAATATTCCTTTCCGGACCGTGCTTACATTGGCCAGCTTTGTTCCCATCGTTTAATGGAATTCTGGATGGTGATGAAGGGATATTTCACAGTATTCAGCATCTCCACTCTGAACTCCCTCTGTGTGACTGCGTAAATAAATGTGTTGGTGCAGGAGCTGGATAACTGAAGCATTGTCCCCATGCGGTCTCCCACCCAATATCCAGCTGGTGCTCTACTATACCACCCAGTAATTCGCTGAACCGTGAGAGTTATGACACGAGTGATCCATAACAGGATAAAACTGCCCGAAATGGCAAAGAGCAAAATGATGGATCTTCTTCGATTCTTCATTTCTGGATCATTCGGCTTATCCCCGTTTTGTTGTCCTCTCAGCTTCCTGCGGACTGCACTAGCCAGAAGGATGTGTCTGATGGTGACAGCATTGAGCAGCAGGATCAGGAAGAAAGGGAGCACTGGAGTTAAAATACGATCTCCCCAGTCAAAAGCTAGCCACCCAAGGTAGTAGAAATATTCATAGGTTATTTTGCAATAGTATGGTTCATATTTAAAATACAATGGTATTTTGTTTAATAAACTCAGTAAACTGACAGTTGTGATAATGACAGCTGCATTTCTCTCGGTGCAGAATTTTCTCTTCAGTTTCTGGAAACAAATAGCCACCATCCAGTCAAAGGTGAAGGTGACTGTGAGCCAGACTGAGCTACTTACAGCTGTGGAACCAATGACGTCTCTGATGCTACAACCAGGAGGATAGGAGAAGAATACAATGTGTAGATATGAGCGATTCATCTTGTCCAGTATGACCTGAATAAGGACAACCAGCAGATCTGCTCCAGCCATAGCAATCAGGTACAAGTTGACACCTTTAGAAAGACCACACTTCCTTCCCGATAGTGTCACAATTGCGATTAGGTTAGCTGCAAAGGTAATCAAAAAGGTCACGCAAAATTTTACCTGAAAATGTGTAAATAGTGTAAACAATAAAAAAAAACAATTTTACACTTGACCTGAAATAAACATGGTGGATACATTGACCAAATGGATCAACAGTTCAGTTACTCAGTGGACAATGAGAATATAACTTTTGCAAAAATATAAGTCTATATCTTTTTTTCGGGAAGTGCAAGTTATATCAAGTGTTTTGCTGGGTTTCTTGCTGTGAAGCCCCATGTCTTTTCCCTTCATATCTTACCAAAGGGACCTTATTAATGGCCACTCCACTCCAAGTGCATCGCTCACATTCAACTCTATCCATAACATCCATGTTCCCTGAAAGAGTTGGCACTCACTGGATATCCACATAATGATCGGCATCACTCGTGCCGATGCCAACTTTAAAATCCTACAGTGCACCTGGGCAAGAACTGTGAGGCCTGAACTGTCCTGCATGGTGACTGAGAAAGGGAACCATTGGTTTGCCCCTGGCCTGGCAGACATGGGGAAATGGGTACTCCAGTTTGTGGGCAGGAATCTGGAGCTCCTGCTGGATGTGGGGATTCAGACACAGAATATCTTCTTCCTCTACAAACACCAACAGCAGTGGGCATGACAGCAACCCAAGCCAGCCTGGGCTGTGATTACCACCCAGGTCAGTGCAGTCTCAGCCATATGCAGAACTGACTAGCAATGTAAGGAGATGGTCCTTCTCCACTCTGCCAACTGCCACTATCTTCTCTCCTCCACCTCACACTCACTCTATCTCTGATCCTGTCTCTCCTTCTGAAATGGCCCAATGCTACCACTCACAGTGTTGCCTGAACCATCTTCCCTCACTTACTCTCACTCTCGCTACCCATAACACCACTTGCCCTTGGCATGGCCTCCTCACTCACTCGGGTCACCTTCCCACCTCCACCAAATGTCACAGCTGTCCCACCACTTTCAGCTCCCTTCATCCCTTCCTCTCTCTCACTCCAGGAGGAAAACAGCCCTCAATAGGGCAGAAAGCATCAGGGCAGATGGTGGGCTGCCAGACATTCAACTCCTCATCCCCCTGTGAGGATAAGACCCTGACTGTCTGACTGATCCTGTCCAAGCCTCTGGACTAGTATCAGAGGCTGCCCTTGATTTACTCTGTGAGTGAAGTCTATCTCATTTGTCTTGACTGAAGATGCTGACACCCATGACAAGCTTTCTGCCTTTGTGTCTGAGCTCAACGGCAAGGCAAGGCAATCGGAATCAGGGGATGCTACAAACGTTCACTCACCGAATGAGGGCAGCTCCAACAACACTCAAGAATCCCAACACCATTCAGGACGATGCAGCCCGTGTGATTGGCACTTCATCCACTTCCTTCTGCACTGACTCCATTGGCAGAGGGACAGCAGTGTGTACCATCTACAGATGGATTATAACAACTCACCAAGACCCCTCAGACAGCACCAAGGGTGATGACAGTGTCACCTACAATGTTCCCTCCAAGCCATAACTATCCCGACGTGGATCTAATTCGCTGTTCTTTCTCTGTCACAATCCTGGAAATCCATTCCTCCATAATCTGCACAGGCTCAGCAGATCAGGAAGGCAGCTCAACACCACCTTCTCAAGAATGGTTAGAGATGGGCAATAAACACTGGTCCAGTCAGTGACCTGTCACATCCTCATAAAGAATATTTAAAAATACAGTGATCCTTCACAGGGTGTGAGGAGCTTCAGGATGTTCTGATGGTGTAAAAGGCCTGACATAGTCCATTCCTGAGGGCAATTCTTTGGTGTGAGAGAGCACACGTTCCATTGCAGTGAAGGTGCATCTCCCCACTTTGCTTCAATGCACAAAACAACATCCAAATACAATGCATCCTGTCTTGTATTCCAAGACTGAAGCTTGGAACTATATGAAATAGGTTTCTTGAAATCAATAAAAATATACTTACCTCAGATTTAATTCCTGAAATAAATTGAATGCACAGAATTTAATTGAAGCAGATTGACCCCAGTTTGGCTGCATGTTCAAATTGGTGAAGAGACTACAGCTAAAATAAGGAGAAACATCACGGGATGTTAATAATCAACAGTATCTGAAATAAAACTGTAAATGTCTGAGGAAGCAACAAATACTGCACCAACAAATTACATGATCACAGCAGTCAAACCAGCAACAGTTACAATAACTCACACAGAACTCCAGTGACTCCAAGGATGGGATAGAAAATGGGTTCAATATCAAAGAGCAGAAACATTAGATCCATCAGATTCATGTTGTGCGGTGAATTTGAGTGTCCTCCAGCATCAGATTTTATTCACACTCTGAGCTCACTCAGTTACTGAAGCCATTTATGAATCCAGGTGAGTGACACTCACTGAGCCCAGGAGGCTTATGAAACCATTGTAATGAGTTCCAGCAACTGGAGTAAACAGATCACTTTTATTATTTTGGAAACCTCGAACTTATCTATTGGTTTAGACTTGGATACACAGTATATCTCTTCCTGCCATGGTCTGTTTATCATATTCCTTATGAGTATCTTTTTCTATTATGGACCAGAATAAACTTCCACAAAATATATTAAGAAGATCATCTAGATCCTGATAATTATTTTTTTCTTAAACGGAAGTGTGTGGTGGTTCATGCCAGATGCAATTTGATTGGTCAAACTAGTTAAGCAAAACACACTTTATTTTTACACTACAGTTAAACTGCAGTAAAAATCAAAAATAAAAAGAATTAGCTTAACTGTAACTCTACTGAAATGCCAAAATTAATTGATCTATTAACTAATATTAGTTAATTGTTGCAGTACAATAACACCCTATAAACAGTCCCTTGGCAAAGGCATATTCAGTAAAACAGATTGTCTCCCATGCAATTCTCGCAACTGGAAGAGAACCCCAGTTTTTAGCTGTAACAGAGAGAGGAACAAGACCTTCAACATTTACCTTCAAGATCCCAGCAACTGCAGAAAGGTCAAACTAAAAGTCCTGGTTCTTTGGGAGCTTAATCCCACCCATTCAGGCTGCTTCTGTTGTTCCAACTTTTAAAATACCATGGATCCCTCACAAGCTGTTTACTCTATTGGCTTTGGAGCAGATTGTTCAGGATCTCTGTCTCAACATTTCTTCATAAAAAACCAGGACCAAATATACCTCTTAAAGCCATAGCATGTCCCACTTCCCTCCCCCTTAAAGAAAATCATTAATTTACAAAGATTACTTAAGTTTTAAAAATCTTTAGCCTTACAATATTAACAGCCTACAGCAAATATACATTACATTGTCTCTAAGCATGCAAACATTCACTACCACAGTCCATTTCAGTCTGTTTTGTCCCATCACCGAGCACCTCCATCTTCCTTCATCAAAGTCATGACAACACATCAGTAATTACATTCTCTTGTCATGTTACATTTTTGTTTTTCAAATTGAATGGCTGAAAAAATATGTTTCATCAAAACTGTCTGGACTTTTTGTCCTTAATTTTTTCCAAAAACCCTACAGGTTTATGATCGGTATGCACAATATATCTCCGACACATTCTTGGCAATGAGTGTTTCAAATGTTGCAATGCCAACACCATGCTCAAGATCTGTTTCTCAATTGTGGAATATTTAAATTGATAATTTTGATATTATGGAAAAAATACTCAATAGGTCTTTGTATCTTCTCATCATCTTCTTACAAGTGTCCAGCACCAATACCCAGATCAATTACATCACTAGCCACCTTGAATGGCTTTGTGTAATTAAGGTGTGGCTAATACTGGGGCAGTGATTAACACAGCTTTCAGATTATCAAATACCTTCTCACATTCCTCCATCCAGTGCAAGTTTCTGCATTTCTTCAAAATGTCAGTCGGTGCAGCACACACACTGCTAAAGCTCAGCAAGACTTTCTGATTAAACCACTCAGTCCCAGGAATTGCAGTGTTTCCCTCTCCATTGATGGTATAGCAACCTCCCCAATAACCTTTGTTTTCACATCCCATGGAACCATCTACCAACATCAAATAACAAGACCCAGGAATGGGACTTGGGCTTTGAAAGGTGGCTGGTACATTTTTCATATCAAATGGCATGACTTTAAACTGGAACAGCCCATTCGGGGTCAAGACCGAAATTTACTTCACTCTTTTGGGTAAAGTACCTGCCAATATCCTCAGAGAAAGCCCAAAGTAAAAATGTAAACTGCTTGCCCCACCTTCTCAATACAGTCCTCCAAACATGTAATAGGATATCAATCAGATTTTGGGACTACATTGACTTTGTGGTGGTCCACACATAATCGTCGGATAGCATGTGGTTTTGACATCATTACCATATGCGAGCGTCATTCACTGCAATTCAGTTTGGTTTAATTGGCTGTGAACATGTGTTTAATCTCTTTTTGAAACTGTCCCAACTTTGGATAGTTAAGTCTACAGGAGATGCTTAATGGGAATAGCATTTCCTCTACCTACATCGTGCAAGATCAGATTAGTATTTCCCAACTTATTCCCACCTATCCTCCCATATGTGTAATAACACTTACAGGTGATTTTAGTTTTTATCTGAAATTCACAAATTACCTATTTCTCTTTAATTAATTTCAGTGGTGCACTCACCTCATACCCAAAACCTAATTGATATTGATTGAATTTAGTTAATTTATTAGGTACATACATAATTGCAAATTGTAAAGATGGAATTCCTTTATTCCAAATCACTGTGTTAGTTTGACTCAGAACCCTCAACACGGTCTTTTACATTGCTGCCACAGGTCTCATGCTCCCTCTGATTCTAGATGATACTCAGTGGATTTGAACGGTTTTATTTGTAACTTATCCATAACTTCTTTGAATAATTTTGATCCAAAAATTTGAACCTTGATCCAATTGTATTTCTGTGGGTAGTCCATATCAAGTGAAAGACTTGAGGAAACCTTCTACAACCCTGTTAGCCATGACAGTGCATAATAGAATAGCCTCTGGAAATCTCGTAGATACATCCATGATGGTCAATAAATACGGATTCCCACTTCTTGTTTTAAGTAAGGTCTTATCCAATCAATTAGCACTTTGTAAAAGATTGCTCAAATGTAGGAATGGTTATAAATGGTACGAGTTTTATCACTGCCCAAGGATTTCCATTTACCTAACATGTAAGACATATTTGGCAAAATTCAACGCATGGTGTGCTGTCCAGGCCAATAGATCTTTATTTTTGCTTGACTTTTTCTTCCTCCTAAATGATCTCCAGCTGGTAATACATGGGTTGTCTGCAACACCTCCATTCTATGATCCATAGGTAATGCAACTTGATGAACTTCTGCCCAGTTCTCCTCATTGGGACATCATTGTTAAAATTGTGACATTCTGGGACACACTCAGATTCTTTATCTGTGTATGCTTTTTGATACAACTGCTTTAGTTTCTGTTATAATCTCTCTGTAATAATTCAGTTAATTTCTCTGAACGAGAAATATCCACTTTGTCTTCCACCTGTTCTTGTTTTTTTTTTTCTCAACCATTTGATCAAACATAGTCTTTGACAAAATGACCTTTAACTTCCTTATCTTTATTCCTTGACTTCTCCTGCTGCTTCAGATTGTGGCTTTGTAACCCTATTGCCACACAGTCTGGAAAAATTCCTGTTGCACCTCAGTTGTCTGTTTGTCCACTGGCTTTTCAACCACAGTAGGCTTCACTCCCCTGTGATCCAGCTATATCATTACTAAGGATAAGTTGGTTTACTGGAACTGAGAGTTCCTCTAGTACTCCTTCCACCATTTCGCTGCATTTCACCAGACTCTCCAACCTCACTTTATATCATGGCACATTGCTCCTCTCACCATGAATTCCACATATTATAAGACCATAAGACATAGGAGTGGAAGTAAGGCCATTCGGCCCATCAAGTCCACTCCGCCATTCAATCACGGCTGATGCGCATTTCAGCTCCACTTACCAGCGTTCTCCCCGTAGCCCTTAATTCCTCGAGACAACAAGAATCTATCAATCTCGGCCTTGAAGACATTTAGCGTCCCGGCTTCCACTGCACTCCGTGGCAATGAATTCCACAGGCCCACCACTCTCTGGCTGAAGAAATGCCTCCGCATTTCTGTTCTGAAATGACCCCCTCTAATTCTAATATTACCACTTTACCTCACAACACTCCTTCTGAACTACACACCTCCTCATTTCTCACCATCAAAGATTGACTTGTATCTCTCAAAATTTTAATTTCTTTCCCTGCTCCACCTGGCGTACACACACACACAGGCTTTACCCTCACAAGGAAATTCTTTAAATCGATCTGTCACTTTCTTCTCAACCAGTCCCTGACCAGAATTCTTAGGGACAGATTTACCCGAATTTGGAAAAGCGTGGCCTAATTAGGGGCAGTCAGCAAGGCTTCGTGCAGGGCAGATCATGTCTTACGAACTTGATTGAATTTTTAGAGAAGGTGACGAAGATGATTGATGAGAGTAGAGCAGTGGATGTTGTCCACATGGTTTTAGTGAGGCATTCGACAGGACCCTCATGGCAGGCTCATCCACAAGCGTAAGATGCATGGGATGCATCCTGACCTGGCCAGCTGGATTCAGAGTTGGCTTGCCCATAGAAGACAGAGGGTAGTGGTGGAAGGGTGTTTTTCTGGCTGGAGGTCCGTGACGAGTGGTGTTCCACAGGGATCCGTACTGAGACCTGTCCTGTTGGATATATTTATGACAGACTTGGATGAAAATGTAGATGATTGGGCTCGTATATTCGCAGATGATACAATGATCAGTGAAATTGTGGACCGTGTAGAAGGTTGTCAAAGGATACAGTAGGATATGTGTCAGTCGCAGATACGGGCAGAGAAATGACAGATGCACTTTAATCCAGGTCAGTGTGAGGTGCTGCACTTTGGGAGAATAAATGTTAAGGAAAAGTGCACAGTTAATGACAGGAGCCTGGACATAAGACCATAAGACACAAGGGCAGAAATTAAGTCCATTGAGTATTCTCTGCCATCCAATCATGGCTGATAGGTTTGTCAACCTCATTATCCCCCTTTCTCCCTGTAACATTTGATCCCCTTGACAATCAAGAATCTATCTAACTCTGTTTTAAGTGTACTCATTGCCCTGGCCTCCACAGCCTTCTGTGACAATGAATTCCACAGATTCACCACTCTCTGGCTGAAGAAGTTTCTCCTTATCTCTATTCTAAAGTGTCTTCCCCTCACTCTCAGGGTGTGCCCTTGGGTCCTAGTCTCCCCTGCCAATGGAAACATCTTCCCAACATCCATCCAGACTATTCAGTATTCTGTAAGTTTCAGTTGGATCCCTCCTCACCCTTCTAAACTCCATCAAGTATAGTCCCAGAGTTCTCAAACATTCCTCAAATGTTAAGCCTTTCATTCCTGCGATCAGTCGCGTGAATATCGTCTGGACCCGCTCCATTGCCAGTACGTCCTTCCTGAGATATGGGGCCCAAAATTGCTCACAATACTCCAAATGTGGTCTGACTATCGCTTGATAAAGCCTCAGAAATACATCCCTCCTTTTCCATTCTAGTCCTGTCAAGATGAATGACAACATTGTCTCTGCCTTCCTAACTACTGACTCAACCTGCAGGGTAACCTGAAGAGAAACCTGGACTCGGACTCCCAAGTCCTTGTGCACTTCAGATTCCTGAACTTTCTCCATATTTAGTAGAATACTCCACGCCTCTATTCTTCCTAACAAAGCACATCACTTCACTATTTCCCACGTTGTATTCACTAAACAGCAGTGATGTCCAAAGGGATCTTGGGTTCAAATCCAAAGCTCCCTGGAAGTGGCCACGTCAAATAGATGGAGTGGTAAGAAGGCGTGTGACATGCTTATCTTTACTGGTTGTGGAATTGAGTACAAGAATCAAGATGTCATGTTACAGCTTTAAAAGACTTTGATTAGGCCACACTTAGAGTATTGCATTCAATTCTGGTTGTCACATTACAGGAAAGATGTGGAGGCTTTGTAGAGGGTGCAGAAAAAGTTTATCAGGATGTCCGCTGGATTAGAGGGTCTGAGCTGTAAGGAGAGGCTGGAAAAAACTCAGGTGATGTTCTCTGGAGGGGTGGAGGCTGAGGGGACACTTGATAGAAGCCAACAAAATTATGAGATGCAGAGATAGGGTTGAAGGTCACAATCATTTTCCCAGAGTAAAAATGTGTAATACCAGGGGTCATGCACTTAAGGTGAGAGGGAGTAAGTTCAAGGGAGATATGAGGGGCACGTTTTTTTACACAGAGAGTGGTCAGAGTGCTGCCAGGGTTAGTGGTGGAGGCAGATACGACAGAGGAGTTAAAGGGACTTTTCGAGAAGGACATAATATGCAAGGTATGGAGGGGCTGCATGGTGGCTGGGGCAGCATGGTGGCTCAGTGGTTAGCACTGCTGCCTCACAGCGCCAGGGATCCTGGTTCGATTCCACCCTCGGGTGACTCTCTCTGTGTGGAGTTTGCGCATTCTCCCCACGTCTACATGTGTTTCCTGCAGGTGATCTGGTTCCATCCTACAATCCAAAGGTCTGCAGTTCAGGTGAAATGGCCATACTAAATTGCCCATAGTGCTCGGGGATGAGTGGGTTAGGCGCATTAGGCAGGGGTAAACGTGGAGTAATAGGGTCGGGAATAGGTAAAGGTGGGATACTCTTCAGAGGGTCGGTGTGGAATTGTTGGGCCGAAGGGCCGGTCTCTGTCTGGTAGGGATTCTATGATTCTCTGATATGGACCAAGGGCAGGAAGAAGGGGTCAGTTTAATATCGCCTCATGTTCGGCACAACATAGTGCACTGAAGGGCCCAGTCCTGTCCAGCACTGTGTTCTATGTCCTATGTTCTGTTTTCTATGTTCTATGTTGTGTGTTCCATGCCCTAAAATGAGTTTCCTGATTAGGGCTATCACCCGATCGAATCAGGGAGCTGACTGTTGCTGGGTCAAAATCCTGGAATTCTCACCCTTATAGTATTGTGGGTCAACCCTCAGCACATGGACTGCAGTGGGTCAAGATGGCAGCTCACCACCACCTTCTCAAGGGCAACTAGGAACAGGCATTAAATGCTGGGCCCGGCCAGCAGTAAAGGAAATCTGCACAACCCACAGAATACTTTAAAAATGAGTCATTGTTACAATGTAGCAGTGAATCTGTACACAGTGAATTCAGCAATAAGAGAAATGATCAAACAATCTGCTTTCACTGATGTTGGTTAGAGGATAAATATTACCCAGAAGACCATGGATGACTTCACTGCTTGTCCTCAAAGGAGGGCTGTGGGAAATGTTACACCCAATGAGGAGCGTGGACTGGTGTAGTGTTACCAGCTCATCTGAAGTGGAATTCTGTCAGCCTCAGTCATGTGCTTGATCACATGACCCTGTGATGCAGAGGTGAGAATATCACCATAGAGCCAGGACTGTTACTTGTAGTTAGTGTTGACCGAGGAGGACAGACTTGTCGTGTTCAGTAGATTGATGTGAATGTTTTGTAACTTTGCTTCCAGTCACTTTTTCAAAGAATATTTGACATATTGAATAATTACAAGAAATTTATACATTATTGCATTTCTCAACTTTTCTCTGAGTTTAGACTGAACCAATGCACAGGAGCTCAGCAGGTGAAACATATCTCCAGTATACTTTGTGAGAAGTAAGGGATCAGTATAATGGTCTGGCTCATAAAATGTATCTGTAATCCTCAAAATGAGGAAAAACATCCTAGCACAATGAAAGTGCCAGAAATGGTGAACAATAAAGTGATGGATTTCCTTTGGCTCTGCATCTCTGGATCGTCGCTGTTCTGGGTGTTGCGTTGACCTTGCAGTGCTCTGCGGGTTCGATTGGCCATCACAATGTGTTGGACAGTCAGTGCATTGAGCAGTAAAATCAGAAAGAATGGCAATAGTGGGTATAAAATTGTGTCAATCCAGTCAAATCTGATCCCTCCTGGTGAGATAAAATAGTCTGGTTTGAAATGAGCACCCCAATCCACATTGTTAATTATATAGATTGGCTCAAATCCAAAACACAAGGGAATATTTTTGAGTGAGAACACAACAGACACAGTCACTATCACCACAGTTGCAGTTTCCTCCCTGCAATACTTTGCTCTCAACCTCTGGCAACAAATGAAGACAAAGCGATCGACAGTGAAAGCGACCGTGAGCCAAACAGAGCAGTCAACAGCTGTGTAGTTGATCACCTCATTGATGCTCCTTATTGAGGTGAAGTGTAGAAATGAAAATGGGAAATCGTCGTAAAGCATGTAGTAGATTATCACATTGGAAATAATGACCAGGAGATCAACTGTCGTCATACCCACCAAATAAAGGGAGATCCCTTTGGATAGACCACAGCCTCCATGATTTAGAAGGACAATTGTGTCCCACCTGGTCCCCTGACTAATTTAAATCCTCCCAAGTTGCTCCAGCAAATCTCCCCACAGGTTTGTTAGTCCCCCTCCAATTCAGGTGTAGCCCATCCTCCTTAGACAGAACACCCCTACTCCAGAAGAGATTCCAATGATCCAAAATTATGAATCCTTCTCCCCTGCAACAGCTCTTTAACCTCACATTTATCTGCCCTATCCTCCTAGTCCTACTCTCACTAGCACATGGCAATGGGTGTCATCCAGACATTGCTACCCTCCAGGACCTATTTTTTAACCTCCTCCCTAGTTTCCCATATTCTCTCCTCAGAACTTCATCCTCTTCTCTTCCTCTGCCATTAAAGGCTCACAATATTTCTGTTGTATCTTCCCTTTGGTGAAGACACAAAGCCAGACAGGTTGTTGTGTTTTCCAGCTGTCAACAGATAGGAAGCAGGGCGAAAATGAGGACAGCAGATGCTGGAGATTAGAGTCGAGTGTGTGATACTGGAAAAGCACAGCTGGTCAGGCAGCATCCAAGGAGCAGGAGAATCGACGTTTCAGGCAAAAAAGCCCTTCCTCAGGAAGGATCAGGTAGGAAACACGCCATACTGATGTCTTGTTCTTGGCTTCAGGAATGTCTGTCTGTGTCTTTGACTAGAGAGTCACTTAAAGGCTCACAATATTTCTGTTGTATCTTCCCTTTGGTGCAGACACATAGCCAGACAGTTTGTCGTGGTCTCCAGCCGTCATCAGTCAAGGGAGCGGACATGTTGCTGTGCAGCACCGCACTACATCGATCTTACACCCGCACCATGTGACAACAGTGTCCAGTTTGTATGAATGGTGTCATCCACAGTGGAATAAAATGAATGGAACGATATTGGTATCATTGACAGTCACACATCACACCCCATGGGACACACATCGACACTTCCTTGGCAAGTCTTCCATATCTAGATTTATTCTCTTTTTCGAGAGCTAATTGACCCTCCCCAAGTTACTCAACCTCACTCTTTCTCTGTCCAAACATAAATTACCTGAGTCCTTTGGTTCAGCACAACACACCATGTTTTTGATAGATTTTGGATTTTACTTTTCTCTTTTTACTCATGTTTCCTTTTAGACCCAAAATCTCCCAGTTTCTGTTTAATGAATAGCTTCTTCTTTAATAATTATCACCATAGCAACCTCAGGACTGTCTTGCTTCTGGAAGCCACTCAGCTGGGTCAAAGGTTTAAACATTCTTTATCAGCTCGCACAGGCACCATGGAACTAACTCAAAGCTAACAACCTCTAATCTACCTTCAACTGAACCAAATCTCCACATTTTTAGACCGTAATACAGAGCGCAGTAGAATCAGCTGTAACAATGCGTGACTTTATAAATATGTAAATATATGTTTTTTGGGTTTTGGGAGGGGTCAGGAGTGCCCGGTGGAGGCCCACACAGACACTGGGAGAACATACAGACTGTCACCCAAGGCTGGAGTTGGGCCTGGGTCCCTGGTGCTGGGGGGCAGCAGTGCTATGCAGTGTGCCACCGCGCCATCACAAGGTGAAGCATTAGAGCTGGGAGAGAAATCAGGAAGCACTTTTCACACAAATGACAGCAGAAAAGATTACTAAATCTTTGAAGACCTGAGTGATTAATGTTTGTTGGGAAATTATGATGAGAGATAAATGGAGTTGAGGAATAGGTCAGCCATGATCTAATTAAATGTTGGCAAAAGCTTGCCTCCTGCTTTCCGATGAGTAGTGCTGTGTCACTAACTGCAGCCCAACAATGTCTCTTTCCCTGAACTCTAGTACCATGGCCCCTTTCACCTTCCCATTGGTTTCAGACAGGACCCTTCCTCAGGATCTGTTGTGCCTTTTCCAGCTCCAAGCTTCATCAACTCTGATTTCTCCAGCATCTGCAGGTCCCCATTGTCTCCTTATTATTGAAGTGATTGATGCTGGAAATAAAGGAGATCAGTGATGTGTATACGCCCTGCATGACCTTTCTGTTACTCAGTGTGTGTTGTTACATTGATGATGTGAACCTCTTGATCAACCGGAATATTAGATCTACCCATTCCCTCCTTGTCCCATCGGTGCAGGGTAATAAACTGTTCACTGTCCTGGTCTGGAATACACACACAAAGGAACCTTTAGAAAGTTCGGCAGGAAATCAGGGTTGAAATGGATACCAAGCAGGTTAATCAGTCTGGAGCCAGTCAAAAGGGATTTCAATTGTGTGAAGAAACTAAAGAATTTGGGATTGTTCCCTTATTCAAAATTGTGAGATGTTTTGATAGATTAGAGAGAGACAAAACCCTTTGAGCAGAGAGTCAGTAACCAGAGGTGGGATAAAATCTCTTTACCCATTCCATTCTTAATCTCTCTCCTGTACTTTCTGTATTCTACTTGGATTGTGACTGAATGATGAAGCTGTCAGTGTGGAGCTGCCCTGCACAGTTGCTGATATTTGCCGCAGGAATGGCAGAAAGGGGGAAATCGGTACCCCACACTGCGGGCAGGCTCCTACTGGATGGAGTGCTGCTGATGCAGGCCTTTCTCCAGCTCCAGGGGCAGGAGAGGAGACCCCAACACCAGACCATGCCAGCCCTGTCTGAGATTCCCACCCGGGTCAGTGCAGTCTCAGCCACCTGGAGGAATGCCCAGCGCTGTCTGAAGAAGGTCAATGACCTTCTCCACTCTGCCAGGTTACGTTGCACCATCTTCTCTCCAATACCTCACACTCACTCTGTTTCTCCTCCTGTACCTACCACCCACTGAGGCTCATCCTTTCCCACTCTCACTATTGTCTGCAACATTCACCCACTGGCTGTTATCCAGCCCAATACCCAAAACCACTAACCCTGCATGCCCTCTGCACTGCCTACTCACTCAGTCAGGGCACCCTCCCCCCCACACCAACAGCACCAGCTGTGCCACCCACTTTCATCTCCCTTAATACTTGCCTCACTCTCATTCCAGGAGGAGAACAGCCCAAACAGGACAGAAAGACTCAAGGTGGGAGGCAGGCTGCCATTCGATAGCTCTCCCATGATAAGGAGAGGCTCCTGACTCTGACTGCCCCGAGCAGGCCCTGGACTGGTACTGGAGGCTGCCCCTGACTTACTGCACAGGGAACCCCTGAGAGAAAGCTCTCCGCCTTGACTTGCCTGGGGCCTGCTGACAACTCTGACAAGCTTCCTGGCTTTGTGTCTGTGCTCAATGACAAGGTCAGACAGCAGTGTATGAGCCTGGCTGAGAGAGAAAATGAGCAGAAAATGTGAGCCAAAGCAATGGGAGGAGGGATGCTTGAGCATCCATGTTATCTCCGAGTGAGTAAGTGCTCTGAGAGTAAGTGGAGAGCCTGGAGATGCAGCCTGGTCCAGTCGATGAGCTGGGTGTGTGGCCCTGAATATACAGGGTCCTTGCTGCAGTGTTACAATGAGAGTTGTCAGTGCACACCAAGGGGCAGCATTGAAGTGCAGAAGGGTCTGTAAGTGGATTCGATATATGACATGGGGGGTTTTGAGGCTGGCAAGTGTTGGATGCCAATGTCTGTCGAGGTGGGGAGCATGTGACCAATGCCCATGGAGTTTGCCCTGAGATGTTGTTGTCCTGTCTCCAACATGAAGGTCTTTCAGACCAAGCGGTGAGCTGCATCGATGAGGTACTCGCTGCGGTTTTCTTGTTGCGTTTTCCCAGAAACCGAGCTTGTTTGTTGAGTTTGGGAAGATGTGAGGCTGAATATTAATGAGCAGAGTTGAGATGCTAACAAGGTGGTGTTTAACCATCACTAATGCCCATCAATCCCCATCTCCCTGCTGCCCAGTGAGCGTTTCCACACGCCACTTATCAAAAACATGAAAGGTGGAGCAAGACCATCTTGATATTTGAACGCGCCTCGCTGCACTTGTCACCTGATTCTGTCACATGATTTGCCATTGCCCACGTCACAAGGACCCTGATAAGATTCTGCCCAAAGTTTATTCCACAACGATCTGAAGTGTACATGCATTGAAACCACTCACACCTTCACGGACACACACACAAACTCACAGACACACACAAAGGGAGACAAACACAGATGCACGCACAGAGACACAGACACATCGACAAAGACAGACACAATACAGACCAATTCTTGAGAGGAAGCATGCCTTTATATTACTAACAGAAACACAAGAAGTAAATCACATTTTACAATTTAGCTCTTTAAGTTGCAAGTACATTTAATTGATTGTCTACACTCTTGTGGTTTATTTGTTTCAAAGTAAATGAGAAATGTTTGGGTTTCTAAAAGATTCATGATGCTGTTTTGATGGAGATGTACTTTAATTAACAAGAAGGAAAAAGCTCCTTGACCTCATCCTAATGAATCTCCCAGCTGCAGATGTATCTGTCCATGACATGACGGGGAAGAGTGACTCCCACACAGTCCTAGTGGAGGCCAGATCCTGCCTTCACATTGAGAATACTCTCCATTGTGTCGTGTGGCACTATCACTGGGATAAATGGGACTGGTCTAACAACTCAAGACTTGGCTTCCATGAGGCGCTGTGGACTATCAACACAATCTGTTTCCCCTCGAGTGGGGGTTTCAAGAGTGGAGGGAATATTTTTAATGTGAAAGGAGAAAAATATTAACAAGACACGGGGGCAACTTTTGTTACACAGAGTGGATAGTGTGTGGTATGAACTCCCAGAGCAAGTGATGGATGTGGGTCATTTACAATATTTAGAAGACATAAGAAAAAGTTATGAAAAAGAAATGTTTAGAGGGATATGGGTGAAGCACAGGCAGTTGGAACTAGTTGAGTTTGGGATTCCATTCGGCATGGATTGGTTGGACTGTAGAGTCTGTTTCTGTGCTCCATGACTCCATGACTCTTTGACTGTTTGACTGTTTGACTTTACTCCAACACAATCTGCAGCCTCATGGCCCTGTATATTCTCCACTCACCCATTGCCATCAAGCCAAGACATCAATCCTGGTACAATAGAGAGTATAGGAGGACATACCGGAGCAGCACCAGGTATACCTAAAAATGAGATGACAGCCTGGTGAGGCTACCAAACAGGATTGTTTGCATGTCACACAGCATCAGAGCCAGTGATAGACAGAGCAAAGCAATCACAAAACCAATGGATCAGACCTATGTTCCATATTCCCACCACATCCAGTCATGAATGTTGGTGGTCAATTGAACAACTCACAGGAGGAAGAATCTCCACAAATATCCCCATCCTCAATGACAGAAGAGTCCCACACTTCTGTGTAAATGATAAATCTGAAGCACTCACATCAATATTCAGACAGAAATGCCGAGTGGATGATCCAATTTGGGCACCTTCAGTGCTCCTCAGCATCACAGATACTGGTCTTCAGTGAATCCAATGCACTCCATGTGATCTCAAGGAATGATTGGAAAAGCTGGATATTGGATATGCATCCCGACAATATTCTGGTCATAGTACTGAAAATTTGTACTCCAGAACTTCCTGCTCCCCTAGCCAATCTGTTCCTGTAGATTTACAACATTAGGAATTCTGCAGCAAGCAATGTGACTCCCAAAGTCTGTCCACCATCTGTGAATAACAAGTCACGAATGCTATGGAATATTCCCCATTTGCCTGGATGTGTGAAGTTCCTGCAACCCTAAAGAAATGTTTCATCATTCAGGATAAGGCAGCCCGCTCGATTGGCACCACATCCACGAGCATTTACTCCCTCCACCAATGATGTTCAGTAGCAGCAGTGTGTATTGTCTTTAAGATGCATTGCAGAAATTCACCAAAGATCCCCAGACAGCACCTTCCAAACATACAACCACTTCCATCAAAAAGGACAAGGGCAGCACATGGATGGGATCGCAAACAGCTGAAAGTTCCCCTCCATACTACACACCATCCTGACTTGGAAACATATTCTTCATTGTTGCTGTGTCAAATCCTGAAATTCCCTCCCTTAGGGCACAGTGGATCCACCTACAACACATGGATTACAGTGGGTCAAGACAGCAGTTCCCCATCACCTTCCCAAGGGCAACTAGGGACAGGCAATAAATGCTGGGTCCAGCCAGAGAGACACGCATCCTGGGGGTGAATAAAGAAACCTGTACAATCCACAAAGTACTTTACAAATGAGTCATTGCTGGAATGCAGCAGTGAATCTGTACACAGTGAGACCTCACATTCAACAATAAGACAAATGATCAAACAAGCTGCTTTCAGTGATGTTGGTTAGAGGATAAGTATGAGCCAGAAGACCATGGATGACTTCACTGCTTGTCCTCAAAGGAGGGCTGTGGGAAATGTTACACCAATGAGGAGCGTGGACTAGTGTAGTGTTACCAGCTCATCTGAATTGGAATTCTGTCAGCCTCAGTCATGTGCTTGATCACATGACCCTGTGTTGCAGATGGGAGAATATCACCACAGAGCCAAGCCTGTTACTTAGAGTTTGTATCAATCTCTGAAGACAGAATTGTAGTATTCAGTAGATTACTGTGAATGCGTTGTAACTTTGTTTCCAGTCACTTTTAAAAACAATATTTGACATGTTGAAAAATTTCAAGGAATGGAAACATTATTGCATTTTTCAAATTTTCTCTGAATTTCGACTGAGCCAATGCATAAATCAACGTGTTTGTACAGGAACTCAGCAGTTGAAACATATCTCCTGTACAGTTTGCAATAAATATGGGATCGGTATAATGATCTGGCTCATAAAATGTATCTGTAATTCTAGAAATTAGGAAAAACATAGTATATGGCATCCACAGCACAATGAAAGTGCCAGAAATGGTGAACAGTAAAGTGATGGATTTCCTTCGGCTCTGCATCTCTGGATCGTCGCTGTTCTGGGTGTTGCGTTGACCTTGCAGTGCTCTGCGGATTTGATTTGCCATCACAATGTGTCGGACAGTCAGTACATTGAGCAGTAAAATCAGAAAGAATGGCAATGTGGGTTTGAAATTGTGTCAAGCCAGTCAAAACTGATCCATCCTGGCAAGATAAAATATTCTGGTTTGATATGAGCGCTCCACTCCACATTGTTAATTATATAGACTGGCTCAAAAGCAAAACACAAGGGAATATTTTTGAGTGAGAACACAACACACACAGTCAGAATAACCACAGCTGCAGTTTCCTCCCTGCAATATTTTGCTCTCAATCTCTGGCAACAAATGAGGACAAAGCGATCGAAAGTGAAAGCAACCGTGAGCCAAACAGAGCAGTCAATCGCTGTGTAGTTGATAACCACATTGATGCTCCTCATTGAGGTGAAGTGTAGAAATGAAAAAGGGAAATAGTAGTAAAGCATGTAGTAGATTATCACATTGGAAATAATGACCAGGAGATCAACTGTCGTCATCCCCACCAAATAAAGAGAGATCCCTTTGGATAGACCACAGCCTCCACGAATTAGTAGGACAATTGTCAGGAAGTTTGCTACAAAGAAAAGAGCAGAATCCCCAGATTAATAACACAATATTGTTTGGAAATATGACACAAAACCAGGTCATATGGTCCATTAGGTCTACGCTGAGATTCACACTGCACATGTGTTTCCTCCCAACAATTTCATCTTACAATATTGAGATATTATTCCTTTCAGCCTCATGTAGTTACTGAGATTTCCCATCAGGCAAACTCACAAATGTGCAGAAATATTGCACAGAAAGGAAGGAAGCAAAATATTTCTCAAGCCAGAATCCCTTTACAGAGACAAATTGAGACTCAAACAGGAGACCACAGGCAGCTGTCCCCATGGGGATTGTAAATGTGGGAGGAGGTCAAGACAAGACGGTTCAAGAGGGCAGATAGCCAGGGACATAACGGACCTTGTCCTCTGTAAGAAAACCATTGAGAATAACAGCAGCCTGAAAGGAGAATGTTCGATCACTGCCTTTGGTCTATAAACAGTGTATAAACTATCTACATCAACTGGAGCTCCAGTGTCTGCACAGAGTATGCCTTTCCAGGAAGTTAGTGATGTCTCTTTGTTACAAATCAGTTCCAATTGTGTCTCTGGGTATTCAGTGTCTGTAGCTTCAAAGATCACCTCAGGCTTTGAGCTCTTGTATCTGCAGCTCATTGTGAGCATTAGACCGAGACCTTTATAGTGGCCTGTAAGCTCCTGTACAACACTGTATGAAAACGGGGAGATTTGCAAGGCTTTGGTGTGCTCACATCTACATCACTTTCACCACAGATGAGGTTCACCAGGCAGGAAGATGGCCACAGGATTCAGGAATCTTGCTGAATTCTCAAAACTGGAAGGTGTCATTGATTATAAGCATGTTACTGTTGAACGTTCAGTGAGATAACCAGGGACATTTGTAAATATTAAAGGGGCTCACTCCCTAAGTGTCCAATTAGTCAGCAAGTATCGAAAAAGGCTTCTCCAGGTTCGTGTGTGTATTCCAGGGAGGGGTCATGTCTCATACAACTTTCAACACCCCTGGGTTCCATAGTGGGCAATGGACCACAGCCATTGGAGAGATGGATTCTGGGAGGGATGGGCTATCTATTGAAGTGATGGCTCATGAGTCTATAAGACCATGAGACATAGGGTGGAAGCAAGGTTATTTGGCCCATCGAGTCCACTCCACTATTTAATCATGTCTGATGGGTGTTTCCATTCCACTTCCCTGCACTCTCCCCATATCCGTTAATTCCTTGATCAAGAATTTATCAAACTCTGCCTTGAAGACACTCAACATCCCGGCCTCCACTGCACTCCGTCACCATAAATTTCACAGGTCACCACTCTCTGGCTGAAGAAATACCTCCTCATTTCCGTTCGAAATTGACCCCCTCTAATTTTAAGGATATGCCCATAGAATCCTGGACGAGCACTCCCAGATCCCTCTGTACTTTGGCTTTATAAATTTTCTCACTGTTTAAAAACTAGTCCATGCCTGTATTCTTTTTCCCATCACTGCAAGACCTCGCATTTGCTCACGTTGAATTTCATCAGCTATTTCCTGGACCACTCTCCTAAACTGTCAAAATGACCCCAGTGAGACATAGGAGATCAGATTAGATTAGATTCCCGACAGTGTGGAAACTGGCCCTTCAAACCAACAAGTCCACACCGACACGCAACCCACCCAGACCCATTCCCCTCTGACTAATGCACCTAACACGTTGGGCAATTTAGCATGGCCAATTCACGCAACCTGCACGTCTTTGTGACTTTGGGAGGAAACCGGAGCACCCGGAGGAAACCCACGCAGACACAGGGAGAATGTGCAAGCTCCACACAGACCACTGCCCGAGGCAGGAATTGAACCTGGGACTCTGGCGCTGTGAAGCAGCAGTGCTCATCACTGAGCTACCGTGTGACATTGAGTGATATTGCAATAAGTTTCACACAAGCCCAAGGTGATCTGTCAAAAGGATTAATGTCCTGCTAAACTCCATAATATCACCTCAGTGACAGGACTATTGTGTATATGGCAAAGGTAAGGCAGGTACTGAAAAGGATGCTGGGATACACGCTATCAACAAGCCCTGGTTAGTAAATCCTCAAGTCGTCATCCATCCATAAAACTAGCCAAATGAATGATAGCAATAACTACACATCCATCCCCATGTGCATTTATTTAATGAAGGTTATCAGCAATACCATTCCTGTAAAGACATCATAAATTATTCCCCGTGTTCTCCCATACGGACTCAGTGTGATCTCTTACATTGTTCCTGCCTGCTGCACTGTAGCCTTCCCCATGTGCTGCCAGTGGTCCTGGAGGCAGGCGGCTGACTCTAATATCCCTTTGTCTGGAATGGCCTTGGGGGTGGTCCTCTGTTTGGCTGAGTCTGTCTGGACCCTGACATGGTGAGGCTCTCCTGCACAGTGTCAGGGACGTCCATCATCACCATGGCTCTCTGAAGCACTGGGGTCAGTGGCAGAGGGTAGAGGAGTAACTGTCCCCATCAGGAGTGCCCTGACAGGTACTTCCCGATGGTGACTGCTCCTCCCCATGTCCCACTCTGAGGATCACTTGGCCCTCCATACTTTCCTGACTGAGGGACAATGACCTGATGATGATGTCAGATATCTCCATCTCCTTTTCCCTTGCATATTGAGTTCAGTGAAATGCAATGGATCACTTTAAAAACTCTAACAATCATCCTAATGCTAACCCTAACCTTAACTCTGGACCTAGCCAAAACCCTAACCTTAAAACAAACCTCAACACGAACCCAAACCCTGAACCTAAGCCTAATTCTAAACATAGCACTAAAGCCATCCCCAACCCTAACCCTAACCTGATGAAGGGCTTATGCCTGAAATTTCAATTCTCCTGCTCCTTGGATGCTGCCTGACCGGCTGTGCTTTTCCAGCACCACACACTTTGACTCTGATCTCCAACATCTGCAGTTCTCGCATTCTTCTCATCCTAACCTTCAAGTTGATTGTTCCCAAAATCTGAACCCAAACTTGAACCTTAAACCTAACCCTGAAGACTAATTGTAACCCGAACCCAAAAATCATTTCTGAACTCAAAAACACTCCTAATGCAAACGCCTCCTCTAATTCTAACCCTCACATGTATCTAACCCAAATTGTCACCACAACCCTAACCACAACTCTAAACATTGTCTTCTTCAATTCTCCATAATAGGATCCTGAATGAAGTGGTGTACATTTCTGACATCATGAGGTAGGTCAAGGTGCAGTCCTGTCTTCAGAGGCTTTATGGAGACACCCTGACTTCTAAAGTGCTCAAAGCATTTACTTTGAGATCTTCCATTCTGCAGACTATCGAATCTACTTCAAACCACACAAACATCACAATCTCATCCAGTCTTGGATGCAGCTCACCGCTAACTCTAAAGACCTTCATGTTGGAGACCAGGCACCAACATCTCAGGGCACAGTCCATGGGCATTAGTCACATGCTCCCCACCTCCACAGACATTGGCTTCCAACACATGCCAGCCTCAAACCCCCCCATGTCATATATCGAGTCCACTTACAGGACCCTTCTGCACTTCAATGCTGCCCCTTGGTGTGAACTGACAACTCTCATTGTAACGCTGCAGCAAGGACCCTGTACATTCAGGGCCACACACCCAGCCCATGGACTGGACCAGGCTGCATCTCCAGGCTCTCCACTTACTCTCAGAGCACTTGCTCACTCGGAGATGACCTGGATGCTTAAGTATCCCTCCTCCCATTGCTTTGGCTCACATTTTCTGCTCATTTTCTCTCTCAGCGAGGCTCATACACTGCTGTCTGACCTTGTCATTGAGCACAGACACAAAGCCAGGAAGCTTGTCAGAGTTGTCAGCAGGCCCCAGTCAAGTCAAGGCAGAGAGCTTTCTCTCAGGGGTTTCCTGTGCAGTAAGTCAGGGGCAGCCTCCAGTACCAGTCCAGGGCCTGCTCGGGGCAGTCAGAGTCAGGAGCCTC
Source organism: Chiloscyllium plagiosum (assembly GCF_037043375.1). Taxonomy (NCBI): domain Eukaryota; kingdom Metazoa; phylum Chordata; class Chondrichthyes; order Orectolobiformes; family Hemiscylliidae; genus Chiloscyllium; species Chiloscyllium plagiosum. The sequence goes on from NW_028270148.1 coordinate 97,470,670, forward strand.
TCCTTATCATGGGAGAGCTATCAAATGGCAAGCAGCCTGCCGCCCACCTTGAGTCTTTCTGTCCAGTTTGAGCTGTTCTCTTCCTGGAATGAGAGTGAGGCAGGTATTAAGGGAGATGAAAGTGGGTGGCACAGCTGGTGCTGTTGGTGTGGTGGGGAAGGTGGGATCAGGCAGGTCGATGGGATAGTGCCCGGTCCACGTGCTCACACACCCGAATGATCTTCAACCGAGGGAAAATGTTGGCATCTCGGCAGCACGGTGGCTCAGTGTTTTGCAATGCTGCCTCACAGTGCCAGGAACCCGTGTTCTGTGCAGAGTTTGCACGTTCTCCCCGTATCAGCCTGAGTTTGATCCAGGTGATCCAATTTCCTCCCACGGTCTCAAGATGTGCAAGTTAGGTGGTTTGGCCAAGGGAAATTGCCTATCATACCCAGGATGTGCAGCCTAGATGGATTAGCCATGGGAACTGTAGGGTTACAGGGATATGGTGGGGGGACGGGGGTGGAACTGCGTGGGATGCTTTTCAGAGGCTGGATGAGGACTGGATGGTGGAATAGCCAAATTCTATGATCTCCTCTGAAATAGAGATATTTGTAACTCTGTTCAACTAGTTTCATGCATGTTTCATCTTAAGTGATCACATATGGGGATGTATTCATCATTAAATAGGTTTACTGTTAGGGTTGGTTTTGGGATCAGTTAGATTTAGGTGAGGGTCAGAATAAGGGTGAGAGTTGGGATTATGGTTGCCTTTGAGGGTAGATTAAAGTTTCACATTAGGGTGAGGTTTTGGTGACGGATTTTGTTTGAATTTGGGTGATCCATTGTATTGTCATTGAACTGAGTGTGCAAGAGAAAAGAGGATGGAGATATCTGACATCATCGTTGGGCCATTGTCCCTCTGTCAGGAAAGTATGGAGGGCCAGGTGAGCCTCAGAGTGGGACATGGGGAGGAGCAGTCACCATCGGGAAGTACCTGTCAGGGCACTCCTGATGGGGACAGTTACTCCTCTACCCTCTGCCACTGACCCCAGTGCTTCAGAGAGCCATGGTGATGAAGGAGGACACTGACACTGTGCAGGAGAGCCTCACCATGTCAGGGTCCAGACAGAATCAGCCAAACAGAGGACCACCCCCAAGGCCATTCCAGACAAAGGGATATTAGAGTCAGCCGCCTGCCTCCAGGACCACTGGCAGCACATGGGGAAGGCTACAGTGCAGCAGGCAGGAACAATGTAAGAGATCACACTGAGTCCGTATGGGAGAACACGGGGAATAATTTATGATGTCTTTACAGGAATGGTATTGCTGATAACCTTCATTAAATACATGCACATGAGGATGGATGGTAGTTATTGCTATTGTTCATTTGGCTGGTCTTAGGGATGGATGTTGTGTTGAGGGTTTACTAACCTGGGCTTGTTGATAGTGTGTATCCCAGCATCCTTTTCAGTACATGCCTTACCTTTGCCATATACACAATGGACCTGTCACTGGTCATAGCTTGAGGTGACATTGAGGAGTTGAGCGGGATGTCATTTCTTTTGACAGATCGCCTTGGTGCTTGTGTGAATCTTATTGAAACGTCACTCAACATCTGATCTCCTGTGTCTCACTGGGGTGACCAGCCTTAGAACATAGAACAGAGCAGCACTATACAGGCCCCTTGGCCCATGATGTTGTGCCGAGCATTTATCTTAATCGAAGATCAACCTGACCTACACAGCTCTCATTTTACTGCCATCCATGTGCTTGTCCAACAGACACTTAAATGTCCCTGATATCTTTGACTCTACTACCATGCACCCACCGCTCTCTGCATAAAGAACCTACCTCTGACATCTGCCCATACCTTCCTCCAATCACCTGAAAATTATGACCCCCTCATGACATCCATTTTTGCCCTGGGAAAAGTCTCTGGCTATCTACCCTGTCTATGCTTCTCGTTACCTTTTATACCTTTTTCAAGTCATCTCCCTTCTTTCTTCTCTCCAGTGGGAAAAGCCCGAGATCACAATCCCTCTGAGACAAGCCTTCCAATCCAGGCAGCATCCTGGTAAATCTCCTTTCCATCCTCTCTAATGCATCTACATCCTTTCTATAATGAGGCAATGAGAACTGGACACAATATTCCAAGTGTGGTCTAACCAGGGTTTTATACAGCTGCAGCAAAACCCTGTGGCTCTTAAACTCAATCCCCCTTTTAATGTAAGGCAGAACACCATTTGCCTTCTTAAGAACCCTAACAATGTGGGTAGTAACTTTGAGGGATCTACGTACAGGGACCCTAAGATCCCACTGCTCCTTGACACTGCTGAGAATCTTGTCTTTAACTCTGTATTCAGCATTCAAATTTGACCTTCCAAATGATTCACTTCACATTTGTCCAGGTTGAACTCCATCTGCCACTTCTCAGCCCAGTTCTGCATCCTGTCAATGTCAGTGTTGGACCCTGCAACAGCCCTCGGCACTATCTACAATGCCACTGACGTGTGTGACCCTTCCACTTCTTAATTCAAGTCATTTATAAAAACTACAAAGAGCAGAGGCCCAAGAACAGATCGCTGTGGGCCACCACTGGTCACTGACCTCCAGGCAGAATACTTTACATCCACTACCACTCAGTGTCTTCTGTTGGCCAGCCAATTTTGTATCCAGATAGCCAAATCTCCCTGTATCCCATACCTCCTAACTTTCCGAATAAGCCAAACTGTGGGGAACCTTAACAAATGCTTTTCTGAAATCCATCTACACAATATCCGCTGCTCGACCTTTGTCAACTTGTCTCGTCATGTCTTCAAAGAATTCAGTAAAGCTTGTGAGGCATAACCTGACCCCCTCAAAGACTTGCTGACTAACCTTAAACAAACTGTGTCTTTCCTGGTCATAAATCCTGTCTCATAATCCCTTCCAATACCTTGCTTCCTACAGACATAAGACTGGCTGCTCTGTAATTCCCAGAGATTTCCCTAATCCCTCTCTGGAACAGAGGAACAACATTCACCTCCCTCCAATCAGCCGGTACTACTCCCATGGAGAGTGAGGATGCAAAGATCATCATCAGATGATCTCATTCCTCGCTTCCCATAGTAACCTTGGATATACCTGGTCTGGCTGTGGGGACTTATCTATCTTGATGCTTCCCAGAATGTCCAGCACATCCAGTTCCTTAATATCAATCTGTTTAAGCCTATTAACCCAGTCCAAGGTGTTCTTGCGATCAACAAGTTCCCTCTCTCTAGTAAATACTGAAGGAAATAAACTCATTTAGTCCTCCCCTACCTCTTCGGTCTCCAGGCATAAGTTCCCTCCACTATCCCTGATCGGCCCCACCCTCTCTCTGATCATCTTATTTCTCACATAAGTGTAGAACGCCTTCGGATTTTCCATAATCCTACCTGCCAAGGCTGTTTTGTGCCCACTCCCAGCTCTCCTCAGTCCACTTTTGAGTTATTTCCGAGCTACCCTGTAATCCCCTGAAGCTGTGCCAGATCCTTGTTTCCTCAACCTTAAGTAAGTTTCCTTCTTCCTTTTGACGAGAAGCTCCCCTGCTCTTGTCATCTCAGGCTCTTTCACCTTACTATTCCTTGCCTGGCTCAGTGGGACAAAGTTATCCAACACTTGGAACAAGTGCTCCTGAAAGAGCCTCCACATTTCTGTTGAACCTTTCCTGTAGAACAATGGTTCCCAATTCATACATCACAGCTCCTTTCTAATAACAGTATAACTTCCCCTCCCCAAATTAAATACCTTCCCACACTGTGTGTTTCTGTCCCTCTCCATGGCTATGGTAAAGGTGTCACTATCACCGAAATATTCTCCCACTGAGTGATCTGACACCTGGCCTGGCTTGTTGCCGAGCACCGAATTGAATAAGGCCTCCCCCCAGTGGGCCTATCTACATATTGAGTCAGGAATCCTACCTGAACACGGTTGACAAAATCGGATCCATCCAGACCATCTGCACGAAGGAGGTTCCAATCAATATTGGGGAAGTTGAAGTCACCTATAACAACAACTCTGTTACATCTGCAGATCTCGTCAACAGACAGCCCTTACCTCCCAGAATCTATCTCTCCAATGGCTGTGGTACATTGCCCACTATGGAACTGAGTGGTGTTGAAGGTTGTATGAATCATGACCCCTCCCTGGAATACACACACATATCTGGAGAAGCCTTAGTCAATAATTGCTGACTAATTGGACCCTTAGGGAGTGAGCTGAAAATGTGTTGCTGGAAAAGTGCAGCTGGTCAGGCAGCATCCAAGGAATAGGAGAATCAACGTTTCGGGCATAAGCCCTCCTGAAGAAGGGCTTATGCCCGAAACGTCGATTCTCCTATTCCTTGGATGCTGCCTGACCAGCTGCGCTTTTCCAGCAACACATTTTCAGCTCTGATCTCCAGCATCTGCAGTCCTCACTTTCTCCCCTTTGGAGTGAGTCACGTTAATATTTACAAATGACCCTCATTGTCTCACTGAAACCTCAAAAGCAACATGCTTGTAATCGATGACACCTTCCAGTTTTGAGAATCCAGCAAGATTCCTGAATCCTGTGACCGTCTTCCTGTCTGGTGAACTGATTTGTCACAATGGGACATCACTGTCTCCCTGGAGGGACACACTCTGTGGACACATTGGAACTCCAGATGCTGCAGAGAGTTTGTCCTCTGTTTGTAAACTTCAGGCACTGATTGTACATTCTCCTTTCAGGCTGCTGTTATTCTCAATGGTTTCCTTACACAGGACTAGGTCCATGATGTCCATGTTATACAGTGCTCACCTGCCCTTGACTATCTGCCCTCTTGAACCTTCTTATCTTGACCTACTCCCACTTTTACAATCCCTATGGGGACAGCTGCCTGTGGACGCCTGTTTGAGTCGTGAGCTATGGGTGCCTTTCAGGTTATGGCCATTGAATACCCGTCACACAGTTTGAACTGATTGGTGATGAAGAGATATCACTGACCCCTGGAGGGACACATTCTGTGCAGAAACTGGAGCTTCAGAGACATCACCAAAAGCATCCAACCTCTCAGCTTGCAAAAACTTTGATGGATTTTTAACCTAATCAGTGCCCCTGACATAACACTGCTGGAAACCCTCTCCCCATTCTGTTATTATTGGTGCAACCTCAGTAACAGAGAATGGATCCCATACAATTGTGGTCATTCGAGCTTACAATGAGCTTCAGTGTATGTAAATTAGTCAATATTCAAAGGAGGCAGCCCCTCCCACCCCACCCACCCTCCATTTAATTATAGACTGACATAAGGCAAAGTGTTAGAGGGTACACCCACCCAATCCGTCTCTGTAAAGGGTTTCTGTTTTGAGAAAGAAATTTGCTTCCTTCCAATCTGTGCAATATTTCTCCACCTTTGTGAATTTGGCTGATGGGAAATCTCAGGAACGACATGGGGCTGAAAGGAATAATATCTCAATATTGTAAGGTGAAGGTGGTGGGAGGAAACGTGTGTGCAGTGTGAACCTCAACGTAGACCTACTCAGCCAAATGACCTGTTGTTGTGCTGTAATTTCCAATCAATGTTGTGTTATTAATCTGGGGATTCTGCTCTTTTCTTTGTAGCCAACCTCCTGACAATTGTCCTTCTACTTCGTGGAGGCTGTGGTCTATCCAAAGGGATCACTCTTTATTTGGTGGGTATGATGACAGTTGATCTCCTGGTCATTATTTCCAATGTGATAATCTATTACATGCTTTACTGCTATTTCCCATTTTCATTTCTACACTTCACCTCAATAAGGAGCATCAATGTGATGATCAACTACACAGCTGTTGACTGCTCTGTTTGGCTCACGGTCGCTTTCACTGTCGATCGCTTTGTCCTCATTTGTTGCCAGAGGTTGAGAGCAAAGTATTGCAGGGAGGAGACTGCAGCTGTGGTGATAGTGACTGTGTGTGTTGTGTTTTCAGGCAAAAACATCCCCCTGTACTCTGCTTTTGAGCCAATCTATATAATTAACAATGTGGAGTGGGGCACTCAGTTCATACCAGACTATTTTATCTAGCCAGGATGGATCAGTTTTGACTGGCTTGATACCATTTTAAACCCACTATCGCCATTCTTTTTTATTTTACTGCTCAATGCTCTGACTGTCCGACACATTGTGATGGCTAATCAAACCCGCAGAGCACTGCAAGGTCAACGCAACACCCAGAACAGCGACGATCCAGAGATGCAGAGCCGAAGGAAATCCATCACTTTATTGTTCGCCATTTCTGGCACTTTCATTGTGCTGTGGATGCCATATACTCTGTTTTTCCTGATTTCTTGAATTGCAGACATGTTTTATGAGCCAGATCATTATGCTGATATCTTACTTATCACAGTCTATGCTGGAGATATGTTTCAACTGCTGAGATCCTGTACAAACACATGCGTTTATGCATTGGCTCAGTCTAAATTCAGAGAAAATTTGAGAAATGCTATAATGTCTCCATTTCTTGCAATTATTCATTGTGTCAAATATTTTTTTTTAAATTAACTAGAAACAAAGTTACAAAGCATTCACATGAATGTACTGAATATTACAATTCTGTCCTCCTCAGTCTCTACTAACTGCAAGTAATATTCTTGGCTCTGTGCTGATATTCTTGTCTCTGCATCACAGGGTCATGTGATCAAGCACATGACTGAGGCTGACAGAATTCCACTTCAGATGAGCTGGTAACACTACACCAGTCCACACTCCTCATTGGGTGTAACATTTCCCACAGCCCTCCTTTGAGGACAAGCAGTGAAGTCATCCATGGTCTTCTGGGTAATATTTATCCTCTAATCACCATCACTGAAAGCAGATTGTTTGATCATTTCTCTTATTGTTGAACCTGAGGTCTCACTGTGTACAGATTCACTGCTACATTACAGCAATGACTCATTTGTAAAGTACTTTGTTGGTTGTGCATGTTTCTTTATTCACTCCCGGGATGTGCGTCTCTCTGGCTGGGCCCAGCATTTATTGCCTGTCCCTAGTTGCCCTTGAGAAAGTGGTGGGGAGCTGCCATCTTTACCTGCTGCAGTCCATGTGCTGAGGGTTGACCCACAATGCCCTAAGGAAGGGAATTCCAGGACTTTGACACCGCAACAGTGAAGGGGATAGTTCCAAGTCAGGATGGTGTGTGGCTTGGAGGGGAACTGGCAGGTGGTTTAGTTTCTGTGTATCTGCTGCCCTTGTCCTTCTAGAGGGAAGTGGTTTCATGTTTGGAAGGTGCTGTCTGAGGATCTTTGGTGAAACTCTGCAGTACATCTTGTAGCTCGTACACACTGCTGCTACTGAGCATCGGTCGTGGAGGGAGTGGATTCTTTTCGGTGCGGTGCCGATCAAGCCAGCTGCTTTATTCTAGATGGTGTGGAGCTTCTTGAGTGTAGCTGAAGCTGCACCAATCCAGGCAAATGGGGAATATTCTGTACATTCCTGACATGTTCCGTGTAGATGGTGGACAGGCTTTGGCAGAGAGTTGCCTGCTGCAGTGTTCCTAATGTTGTGACTGTACTGGAACAGCTTGGGTGGGGAAGCAGCAAGATCTGGAGCACAAGTCTTCAGTACTATGGCCGGAATATTGTCAGGAAATTTATCAATTATCCAGTCTCTCCCACTGTTTCTTAGTATCACAGGGAGTGAATCAAATTAGCTGAAGACCAGTATCTGTGACTCGATTTGATTTCTTTTTGATTTATTGTTTTCAAATGTACCTAAGTCCAGTGAAAAGTTTTGTTTTGCGAGCAGTACAGGCAGGTCATAACAATCAAGGACACACAGATCATAGGGTGCTTGGGCAGAGTGAGGCACACAAGGTTACAGCTGCTGGACTCTGAGATGGATCATCCACTTGGCATTTCTGCCTGAAGGTTGCTGTGAATGCTTCAGCCTTATCATTTACATTGACGTGCTGGGCTCTTCCATCATTGAGGATGGGGGGGGAGGCGTGGGGGACTTGTTCAGCCTCCTCCTCCAGTGAGTTGGTTAATTCTCCATCACCATTCAGACTGGATGTGACAGAACTGCAGAGTGTAGACCTCATCCATTGGTTTTGGGATGTCTTAGGCCTGCGTATCACTTGTTGCTTTTGCTGTTGAGCATGCAAGCTGTCCTGGTTGGGAGCTTCACCAGGTTGACATCTCATTTTTCAGGCTGCCTGGTGCTGCTCCTGGCATGCCCTCCTGCACTCTCCATTGAACCAGGGTTGAGCCCCTGGCTTCGCAGTCATGGTTGAGGGAGGAACATGCTGAGCCATGAGGTTACAGATTGTGCTGGAGCACAATTCCACTGATGGCCCACAGCACCTCATGGATACCCAGGCTTGAATTGCTCAGTCTGTCCCATTTATCACGGTGATAGTGCCACACAAAATGCTGAAGGGTTTTGTCTCCACAAGGGCTGTGTGACAATAACTCTTACAGGAAATGTAACGGACACATGCATCTGCAGCTGGTGGATTGATAAGGATAAGGTCAAGGATGTCTTTCTCTCTTGTTGGTTGTCATACTCAGGGAAAATTTGGGCGATTATTCCAAGAACGAACCTGGGGAAAGGTCGTGCTGAAACCACCAGAACTGGAGGGACCCTTCCTCTAGCACCAAGAATAGGACCCTTCCAGGACAACCAATCAGCTCAGGCATTGCGTGAGACAGCCCTGAACTTATCGCCAACAACAAAAAAAACTTTATAAAACTGCACCCTGATTCTTCTGGAAACCCAAACATTTCGCAATTCCATTCATTCAAAGATCTACAAGAGAGAAGTCAATCAATTTACCACAAGTACATCATAAACAGCTAAATTGTACCCATGATTTGCATTTATATTTCTGTTAATAACATAAATGCATAGTTCCTCTCGAGAATTTGTTTCTGCGAGTGTGTGTGTGTGTATGTATGTGTCTGTCTGTGTCTGTGTGTGTCTGTCTGTGTCTGTGTGTGTCTGTCTGTGTCTGTGTGTCTGTGTGTGTGCCCATGAGGGAGTGAATGTTTTTCAATGCATGTACATATCAGGTTTTTGTGGGAATAAATTTCGAGTGGAATTTTGTCGGGGTCTTTGTGACTGAGGCAATGGCAAGTCATGTGACAGAGTCAGGTGACCAGTGCAGCAAGGCCCGTCTAAACATCAAGATGTTCTTGCTCCACCTTTCATGTTTTTGATAAGTGGCGTGTGGAAACTCTCACTGGGCAACAGGGAGATGGGAATTGCTGGGCATTAGTGACGGCTAAACACCACCTTGTTAGCATCCCAACTCAGCTCATTAATATTCAGCCTCACATCTGACCAAACTCAACAAACAAGTTCAGTTTCTGGGAAAACGCAACAAGGAAACCGCAGCGAGTACCTCGTGGATGCAGCTCACCGCTTGGTCTGAAAGACCTTCATGTTGGAGACCAGACACCAACATCTCAGGGCACAGTCCATGGGCATCGGTCACATGCTCCCCACCCCCACGGACATTGGCATCCAACACGTACCAGCATCAAAAACCCCCCATGTCATATATCGAGTCCACTTACAGGACCCTTCTGCACTTCAATGCTGCCCCTTGGTGTGCACTGACAACTCTCATTGTAACACTGCAGCAAGGACCCTGTACATTCAGGGCCACACACCCAGCTCATGGACTGGACCAGGCTGCATCTCCAAGCTCTCCACTTACTCTCAGAGCACATACTCACTCGGAACCAACCTGGATGTTCAAGCATCCCTCCTCCCATTGCTTTGGCTCACATTTTCTGTTCATTTTCTCTCTCAGCCAGGCTCATACACTGCTGTCTGACCTTGCCATTGAGCACAGACACAGACCCAGGAAACTTGTCAGAGTTGTCAGCAGGCCCCAGGTAAGACAAGGCAGAGAGCTTTCTCTCAGGGGTTCCCTGTGTAGTAAGTCAGGGGCAGCCTCCAGTACCAGTCCAGGGCCTGCTCGGGGCAGTCAGAGTCAGGAGCCTCTCCTTATCATGGGAGAGCTATCGAATTTCATATAAACCCTGAAGATAGGCCAGGTTGTAATGATGGCCGAACATTCTCTACAGAGAGTTCTGATTTATCAAAGTGTACAGACTTCTCCTGGGCACTAACTCTAACAACAAGAGAGAGCTCCCATTTAAATTCCAAGTTACAAGTCCTTCTCCTGCAGGTGAATGGTTTAATCTGTATTTCACAAGCCCATATATCTCCCCATGTTTGAGCTACATCCCTCTCATCCCAAGCCTGCCCCCATCTCTGTCCGATAGAGTCTCACAAACAAAATGTACCTTCGTCACCACGAGAGCTTGAGACAAGGAAAACACCTCATATAAAAGAGAATGGAAGCAATTTTGACCAAAAGCTGTTAAAAATCTGATGTGCAAATAAAAATCCCTGTTTGAAAGTATATGGTTGGCCTGCGGTTTTCAGTCAAATTGATGGTTTTCCTGTTGCAGTCCTTCCTGTAGGCGCTAACATTGACAGCTGCAGGTTTCGGTCTGAAGTGCTGATTAGGTACAATCTTCTCCGAGCTGTAGATTTCACCCAATGTCCACTGAAGGGATGGAATGTGCTCCTGGACAACAAAATAAAAGAGGAAAACAAAATGAAAGTATTTTAAGGGGAGCCCCCGGGGACAGGTGATTGGGAATGTACAAACTGGAAGACAGAACTTGAGCAAAAGAGAGGAGAGATGGAAGAAAGAGGGCGATGTGTGGGAAGGTTCTGAGACCTTACAGGAAACAGCGGAAGTGAAATCAGAGTCAAGAGAGAGAGAGATGAATTGTGAGGAAATAGTTCAAAAGAGAGAGAATAAAGCGAGTTGGTAACAGAGTTACAGGAGGGAGTAATTGACGCTGAGGGAGATAAAGGAACAGCAAGCTCAGGGAGAAACAGCAAAGGGTGGGGCTGGGATAATATTTCCACAGAGCCCCTCCCACTGGGTCTGTAAGGTGGCTGGCAGAAGACAAACCTTTGAATGATTTACTTCCTGAAGCTGACAGCTCCTGGCTCAGTCATTCCATGCTCAGTGAAGGATGGTCACATGATTGGGAAGGACAGCTCCTGATGTACTGCTCAAACCTGAGTGAAAGACGGGCAGAAACCTTGTGTCTAACAGCTGCTTCTCACTGTCCTTTAGATGGCGCCACATACTCAACTCCCCACATCAAATAAAAAGGAGACAAAGCCCATTTCTGATTGGCCAGAATAGAAACCGATCTCATGATAATTTCTTGATGGCACTATCATCTCTGAAGACAGGTGTTCACAGAATCAGCCACTGTCTCCCCTTACTTCACTCTCACGAGACATTAGTGAGATTGGAGGTTGTGAGGCTGGTAAAGTAGGAAGGTGCTGCATTGGAGTAGCGCCCTATTGCTGTGCTGCCACCATTGAAGTTTCCCAATGACTGGGTTCCAGACCAGCTACCATCACCATGGAGACAGGCATCAATTTGTACAATGAAGGTAACAGTTGTGGACCAGTGTAAGGACCATGATGCAATGGTGGGACAGACTCAATGGGCTGAATGGCCTAATTCTGCTCCTATATCTTGTGGTCTCATGACCAGCTGCCATTTTCCAGACTGTGAGGCAAATCCTGATCATGTTGTGAGCACCCACCAGCTTCAGGGAAATGGCTTCCTTGTGGTAACTTTTGGTGAGGGTGGTTGGAAGGGTATCAGTGCTGGAGGTGTCTTGGTCCAAACAGGAGAATTCTCCAAGTAACCCTCCCAGAGGTGTTTCTGCTCCATCCCATGGAGCATACACCCCTCCTTAACCTCCTCAAGTCTAATACTGTCTTACTTGTCTGAGGGTTGCTCCAATTTGAGATACCCTCAGGGTCTGCCCCCTTCGTTCTCCCTGGGCCACTGCTGTGGGGTCAGAGCCATCAGCCCCTGGTCCATTGGGTAGAAGCAGGAAGCCATTAGCCCCATTTTGGGGATGAAGAGCTTGCCGGAGGCTAATGAAGAGGCAGCCTGTGGTAAACCCAGCAGCCCCAGGGTCACTGCGGCAAGACCGGGCTTCGAATTCACTCTTCGACCGGACACTGAGGGTCAGTGTAAAACATAGACCACTGTCTTCAAGCACAGACACTGCATTCCAAAAGGGGGGAAATAGTCACAGAGGGAAAGGGAGACAGGAAAGGAGAAAGGGGGAGGGGGGTTGTAGGGGGGGGGGAGAATATTTAGTGTTCACCATAAGAGGCTGTAGCACTAAAAGGCAGATGTGAGTGAAGACATCATAATGAACTTGGTACCAAGAAATGAACAAGTGACAGTGAAATGTTGGAGTAAATGTCACCAAGTGAATATCATGAGAAATGAAGGGAAAGTTTATGTTTGTTTTTTGCATTCTCAAACTAATTAGGAGAGTGACTGAGGTGATGCAAAATGATTTGCAAGGAGTACGTCCTTGAAAGAGAAAGTGGAAAAGTGATTATGTTGAGTGAAACTAATCCTTTTGTTATACCAAAACAAACATGTGAAGTTCAAATACACCACTGAATCCATTCATTCTGGCTTGCTTCTGTACATCCACAAATGGCCACAAGAGGGCACTAAGAACATAAGCGCTCAGAGCAGGAGGAGACAATGCAGCCCCTTGAGCCTGCTCCGCCATTTAATACCATCATGGCTGCTCTCATCTCGGACTCAATACACTTTCCTGCTCACTCCCCGTAACCCTTCACCCCATTACCAATTAAAAATGTGTCTGTCTCCTCCTTAAATCAGTGTCCAGCCTTCCATAGTGGATTTCACAGATTCATGATTCTTTGAGAAGAGTAACTTATCATTATCTTTAATTTAAATCTGCTATCCCTTATCCAAATGCTCTTGTTTGAGATTGCCCCAAAGACAAAATATCTATAGCAGCTTCTCTTCATTATCTTATCTAACGCAATTAAATCTCCTCTCATTCTTCTGATCGCCATAGTGTGTCAGTCTAAATTGATCAATCTCTCATTGTCTTTGGAATCAATCTGGTTAATCTCCTCTGAAGTACCTCTAACTATCTCAATTAAGAGAGGCAAAACTTATGCAATACCCCAGGTACAGTCTCACTAATGTCTTAGAGAAGAGAACACCTACACTACAGAAACAGGCTACTTGGCCCAACAAGCCCACACCGACCCACATCCCACCAGACCTATCCCCTTATCGTATCATCCTACATTTCCACTGACTAATGCACCTAACCTGCACATCTTTGGACTGTGGGAGGAAACCGGAGCACCCGGAGGAAATTAGCGCAGACACAGGGAGAACGTGCAAATTCCACTCAGATGGTCGCCCGAGGCTGGAATCAAACCTGGGACCATTGCTCTGTGAGGCTGCAGTGCTAACCACTGAGCCACCGTCCCCTCCGTCTTGTATAGTTGCAGCAATACTTCCCTACTTTGATACTCTATACCTTTAGCAATAAATGCCAAAATTCTATTTGCCTTCCTTATTACCTGCTGTACCGCATATTAATTCCTTGAGATTCATGCACAAGGACACCCAGATCCCTCTGCACTGAAACTTTCTTAAGTTTCTCACCATTTAGATAATAGGTTGACTTTCTATTCTTTTGACCAAATTGAATATCTTCACACTTATCCACATTAAACCTCATCTGCCAAAACTTTGGCTCATTCACCAAAACTATTTATATCCAATTATAAATTTCTTATTTCTTCCTTGCAAATTACTTTCTTACTTATTTTAGTGCCATCTGAAAATTTGGATCGAGTACTTTCTGTCCCAACATCCAAGTCATTAGTATGGATTGTACACAGTTGGAGTCTGAGGACTGAATCCTGGGGCATCTTGGTAAAAGCAATGACTGCAGATGCTGGAAACCAGATTCTGGATGAGAGGTGCTGGAAAAGCACAGCAGTTCAGGCAGCAACCTGATTTTACTGCTCCTCGGATGCTGCCTGAACTGCTGTGCTCTTCCAGCACCTCTAATCCAGATCCTAAGGCATCTTGCCAACCATAAAAAGACCCATTTATCTGGAGTCTCAGCTTTCTGTTGGTGAGCCAATCCTCTGTGTGAGCGAATAAATTACCCAAACCCCATGTGATCTTACCTTGTATGTTAACCTTTTGTGTGGCACTGTATCAAATTGCCTTCTGGAAGCCCAGATACCGACAGGATCCCCATTCTCCACTTTGCTTGTTACATCTTCAAAGATCATCAGCAAATTAGTCAAACATAGTTTATTCTTCATAAAACCATGCCGACTGTAATAGATTGTATTTCGACTTTCCTAATGTCCTGTTATTACTTCCTTTATAATGGAGTCTAACAATTACTCAGCTGCACATGTTAAACTAATTGCTCTATAGTTAGCTACTTTCTGCCTACCTCCTGTTGTGAATAAAGGTGCTCTAGTAGCATTTTCCAACCCACTGAAACTTTGCCTGCATCCAGGGAATTTTGGAAAATTATAAGCAGTGGATCCACGATCTCTGCTGCCACTTCCTTTCAGACCCAAGGAGGATCCCTTCAGGCCCTGGGGATTTGTCTGGCTTCAATCCCAATATTTTGCTCATTACTGTTTCCCTCGTGATGGTAATTGTTCTAAGTCCCTCCCTGTCTATAACCTCTGCATTACCTGTTACTATTGAAATGGCTCTAGTGTCCTCCACAGTGGAAGGTGAAGCAAAATATTAACTTCGTGTCTCTGCCATTTCTGTTTTCCCCAGGATGAACTCCCCAGCCTCACCCTCCAAGGGACCAACAATCACTTTAGCTACTCTCTTCCCTTTTTATATTTGTAGATGTTTTTGCTTTTTTAAAATATTGTGTTTGTTTTCTTTAATAATTACATTTTCATCAACTTTGTTGATCTTTAAAGTTTTCCAAAATATCACTTCATGAAAAAGTTGCAGAATGTTCAACATTCCGTTCAACACACAGAGCTCTTTTGTTTATTCACAAATCTAACTGAACCATGGGATTTCTGTTTCTAAGAGAATAATACCTTTCTTGAATCCAAACTTTCTGATTTGGGGGGAGTTCCTTGGCCCAGTTGAGCCTGACTCTGAGACGGTTTCTCCAACAACGATTGACTGTCTCCTGAAACTTCCACTTCATCAGATGTGACTGTCTGACTGACTCCAATCTGCTCCAGGCTCCGGGGCAACTTGCTGTTGGAGTAACTATGATCTAACAATCCAATTCAACACGTTAATTTGGTTCTGCCCAACTTCTTTCTTTTTGAGAACTTATGGAAGTCGAACATAGTCTATTTGTACAAACCTAACCTTCCACGGCAAGACGGGTTGACCAAATATCTATGAAAAACATATATTTCCTTTCACCTTCCTGGTAGGCCCTTCAATCTCCTGTCCATCATTCTCCCCCTGTCATCACTGTCTTTCTGTTGTCTTGTTTTGTGGACTAACTGCGCTAAAGATGGGGACAGCAATCAAAACCATATTCGAGACTGTCAAACAAGCGATACAGTTGGCTCTGTGGAAGTAGGTGCATGAAGTGAAGGATGATAAATTTAAACATTGTGAGTTTGTGATTCAATAACAGCTGACATTTATTTCAATAACAGCAAAACACTGCAGATGCCAAAAATCTGAAACAAACACAGGATGCTGGAGAGACTCTAAGGCTATGCCCTCATGTCTGAATCTCTCCTCCCAATGGAAACATCTTCCCAACATCTACTCTGTCCAGGACAATCAGTATGCTGTACGTTTCAATTAGACTCCCCATCATCCTTCTAAGCTCCATCGAGTATTGACCCAGTGTCCTCAAATGTTCCTCATATGTTAAGCTTTTCATTCCTGGCACCATTCTCATGAACCTCCTCTGAACATGCTCCAGGGCCAGTATATCCTTCCTGAGATATGGGGCCCAAATCTGCACACGATATTCCAAATGTAATTTGACCAGAGGTTTATAGAGCCTCAGAAGTACATCCCTGTTTTTAAATTCAAGTCCTCTCAGAATAAATGCCAGAATTGCATTTGCATTCCTAACTCCTGACACAACCTGCAAGTTTACCCCGAGAGAATCCTGGACTAGAACTCCCAAGTCTCTTTGCACTTCAGACTTTTGACTTTTCTTCCCATTTAGAAAATGATACTCTTGATCAAGTCCTGGAGTTTTATTCACCTTTGAACCTTTTAAGATCTCCAGCACTGCCTCTTCTGTAATGTGAACTGTTTTCAACACATCTATATTTATTTCCCCAAGTTCTCAAGCTTCCATGTCTTTCTCCACAATAACCACTGAAACAAAATATTCATTAGGTGACTCTGCCACCTCCTGTACTTGATCTTTAAGAGGCTCCACTACCACACTATTTGCTCTTTAACCCTTAATATTCTTGTTGAAAATGTTTGGATAATTTTAACCTTATCTTCAAGGTTATTTCATTTCCCCTTTTTGTCCTCCTGATTTCCCTCTTAAGAATGCCCCTGCACCCCTGATACACTTCAAGGCTGACTTGATCCCAGTTGTCTCTACCTGATACATGCCTCCTTCACATTCTTGACCAGACTCTCGATGCCCCTATTCATCCCGTGTTCCCTCCTGCTGCCAGCCTTACCCTTCACTCTAACACGATCAGACTGTTTCTGAACTCTCAGTATCTCACCTTTGAGCCTCTCACTTGCCAGATTGTCCTTTACCTGACAACAGTCTACACCAATCAGCTTTTGAAAGTTTCTGTCTTGTACCATCAACATTGACTTACACCAATTTAGAACTGTAACTTTGAAACAAGGCCTATCCTTTCCCATAACGATTTAAAAACTAATAGAGTAATGGGGAGCTACAGCTGTAAGCAGAGCTAAGATCTTACTATTGTGTATTGCAGGATACTGTCACTCACAAGTCAGAGAGCCAGTTTTAGGTGATGATTCTGTTAATATTATCCCTTCTAAATCATATTAATGGCATTCATAAATACAATCTCCAATTCAATTGCTCTTCTACAATTACAGCATAAGACAACGTGACATGTATTGCACTAGAACCATGATTTAAAAATGAAGTGAAAATTTACATTATATTCCCCAAATGTGAATGGGCCAAGTGTTAATGGATCTTCACTGACCAGGAGCAGATACCCTAAGAACACACTTGTGTTAAATAATTTATTCAACTTGAGGAACAATCTGATTCTCATTTTCAAATCTCTTTGCACGTGCTGCCTCAACAGCAGCTGAGCTGGAGATGAACAATAATATTCCTTTCCGTACCGTGCTTACATTGACCAGCTTTGTTCCCATCGTTTAATGGAATTCTGGATGGTGATGAAGGGATATTTCACAGTATTCAGCATCTCCTCTCTGAACTCCCTCTGTGTGACTGCGTAAATAAATGTGTTGGTGCAGGAGCTGGATAACTGAAGCATTGTCCCCATGCGATCTCCCACCCAATATCCAGCTGGTGCTCTACTATACCACCCAGTAATTCACTGAATCGCGAGAGTTATGACACGAGTGATCCATAACAGGATAAAACTGCCCGAAATGGCAAAGAGCAAAATGATGGATCTTCTTCGATTCTTCATTTCTGGATCATTTGGCTTATCCCCGTTTTGTTGTCCTCTCAGCTTCCTGCGGACTGCACTAGCCAGAAGGATGTGTCTGATGGGGACAGCATTGAGCAGCAGGATCAGGAAGAAAGGGAGCACTGGAGTTAAAATATGATCCCCCCAGTCAAAAGCTATCCACACAAGGTAGTAGAAATATTCATAGGTTATTTTACAATAGTATGGTTCATATTTAAAATACAATGGTATTTTGTTTAATAAACTCAGTAAACTGACAGTTGTGATAATGACAGCTGCATTTCTCTCGGTGCAGAATTTTCTCTTCAGTTTCTGGAAACAAATAGCCACCATCCAGTCAAAGGTGAAGGTGACTGTGAGCCAGACTGAGCTACTTACAGCTGTGGAACCAATGACGTCTCTGATGCTACAACCAGGAGGGTAGGAGAAGAATACAATGTGTAGATATGAGCGATTCATCTTGTCCAGTATGACCTGAATCAGGACAATCAGCAGATCTGCTCCAGCCATAGCAATCAGGTACAAGTTGACACCTTTAGAAAGACCACACTTCCTTCCCGATAGTGTCACAATTGCGATTAGGTTAGCTGTAAAGGTAATCAAAAAGGTCACGCAAAGTTTTACCTTAAAATGTGTAAATAGTGTAAACAATAAAAAAAAACAATTTTACACTTGACCTGAAATAAACATGGTGGATACATTGACCAAATGGATGAACAGTTCAGTTACTCAGTGGACAATGAGAATATAACTTTTGCAAAAATATAAGTCTATATCTTTTTTTCGGGAAGTGCAAGTTATATCAAGTGTTTTGCTGGGTTTCTTGCTGTGAAGCCCCATGTCTTTTCCCTTCATATCTTACCAAAGGGACCTTATTAATGGCCACTCCACTCCAAGTGACTCGCTCACATTCAATTCTATCCATTACATCCATGTTCCCTGAAAGAGTTGGCACTCACTGGATATCCACATAATGATCGGCATCACTCGTGCCGATGCCAACTTTAAAATCCTACAGTGCACCTGGGCAAGCACTGTGAGGCCTGAACTGTCCTGCATGGTGACTAAGAAAGGGAACCATTGGTTTGCCCCTGGCCTGGCACACATGGGGAAATGGGTACTCCAGTTTGTGGGCAGGAACCTGGAGTTCCTGCTGGATGTGGGGATTCAGACACAGAATATCTTCTTCCTCTACAAACACCAACAGCAGTGGGCATGACATCAACCCAAGCCAACCTGGGCTGTGATTACCACCCAGGTCAGTGCAGTCTCAGCAGTATGCAGAACTGACTAGCAATGTAAGGACATGGTCCATCTCCACTCTGCCAACCTGCCACTATCTTCTCTCCTCCACCTCACACTCACTCTATCTCTGATCCTGTCTCTCCTTCTGAAATGGCCCAATGCTACCACTCACAGTGTTGCCTGAACCATCTTCCCTCACTTACTCTCACTCTCGCTACCCATAACACCACTTGCCCTTGGCATGGCCTCCTCACTCACTCGGGTCACCTTCCCACCTCCACCAAATGTCACAGCTGTCCCACCACTTTCAGCTCCCTTCATCCCTTCCTCTCTCTCACTCCAGGAGGAAAACAGCCCTCAATAGGGCAGAAAGCATCAGGGCAGATGGTGGGCTGTCAGACATTCAACTCCTCATCCCCCTGTGAGGATAAGACCCTGACTGTCTGATTGATCCTGTCCAAGCCTCTGGACTAGTATCAGAGGCTGCCCTTGATTTACTCTGTGAGTGAAGTCTATCTCATTTGTCTTGACTGAAGATGCTGACACCCATGACAAACTTTCTGCCTTTGTGTCTGAGCTCAACGGCAAGGCAAGGCAATCGGAATCAGGGGATGCTACAAACGTTCACTCACCGAATGAGGGCAGCTCCAACAACACTCAAGAATCCCAACACCATTCAGGACGATGCAGCCCGTGTGATTGGCACTTCATCCACTTCCTTCTGCACTGACTCCATTGGCAGAGGGACAGCAGTGTGTACCATCTACAGATGGATTATAATAACTCACCAAGACCCCTCAGACAGCACCAAGGGTGATGACAGTGTCACCTACAATTTTCCCTCCAAGCCATTACTATCCCGACATGGATCTAATTCGCTGTTCTTTCTCTGTCACAATCCTGGAAATCCATTCCTCCATAATCTGCACAGGCTCAGCAGATCAGGAAGGCAGCTCAACACCACCTTCTCAAGAATGGTTAGAGATGGGCAATAAACACTGGTCCAGTCAGTGACCTGTCACATCCTCATAAAGAATATTTAAAAATACAGTGATCCTTCACAGGGTGTGAGGAGCTTCAGGATGTTCTGATGGTGCAAAAGGCCTGACATAGTCCATTCCTGAGGGCAATTCTTTGGTGTGAGAGAGCACACGTTCCATTGCAGTGAAGGTGCATCTCCCCACTTTGCTTCAATGCACAAAACAACATCCAAATACAATGCATCCTGTCTTGTATTCCAAGACTGAAGCTTGGAACTATATGAAATAGGTTTCTTGAAATCAATAAAAATATACTTACCTCAGATTTAATTCTTGAAATAAATTGAATGCACAGAATTTAATTGAAGCAGATTGACCCCAGTTTGGCTGCATGTTCACATTGGTGAAGAGACTACAGCTAAAATAAGGAGAAACATCACGGGATGTTAATGATCAACAGTATCTGAAATAAAACTGTAAATGTCTGACAAAGCAACAAATACTGCACCAACAAATTACATGATCACAGCAGTCAAACCAGCAACAGTTACAATAACTCACACAGAACTCCAGTGACTCCAAGGATGGGATAGAAAATGGGTTCAATATCAAAGAGCAGAAACATTAGATCCACCAGATTCATGTTGTGCGGTGAATTTGAGTGTCCTCCAGCATCAGATTTTATTCACACTCTGAGCTCACTCAGTCAGTGAAGCCATTTATGAATCCAGGTGAGTGACACTCACTGAGCCCAGGAGGCTTATGAAACCATTGTAATGATTTCCAGCAACTGGAGTAAACAGATTACTTTTATTATTTTGGAAACCTCGAACTTATCTATTGGTTTAGGCTTGGATACACAGTATATCTCTTCCTGCCATGGTCTGTTTATCATATTCCTTATGAGTATCTTTTTCTATTATGGACCAGACTAAACTTCCGCAAAATATATTAAGAAGATCATCTAGATCCTAACAATTATTTTTTTTCTTCAAGGGAAGTGTGTGGCGGTTCATGCCAGATGCAATTTGATTGGTCAAACGAGTTAAGCAAAACACACTTTATTTTTACACTACAGTTAAACTGCAGTAAAAATAAAAAATAAAAAGAATTAGCTTAACTGTAACTCTACTGAAATGCCAAAATTAATTGATCGATTAACTAATACCAGTTAATTGTTGCAGTACAATAACACCCTATAAACAGTCCCTTGGCAAAGGCATATTCAGTAAAACAGATTGTCTCCCATGCAATTCTAGCAACAGGAAGAGAACCCCAGTTTTTAGCTGTAACAGAGAGAGGAACAAGACCTTCAACATTTACCTTCAAGATCCCAGCAACTGCAGAAAGGTAAAACTGAAAGTCCTGGTTCTTTGGGAGCTTAATCCCACCCATTCAGGCTGCTTCTGTTGTTCCAACTTTTGGAATACCATGGATCCCTCACAAGCTGTTTACTCTATTGGCTTTGGAGCAGATTGTTCAGGATCTCTGTCTCAACATTTCTTCATAAAAAACCAGGACCAGATATACCTCTTAAAGCCATAGCATGTCACACTTCCCTCCCCCTTAAAAAAATCATTAATTTACAAAGATTACTTAAGTTTTAAGAATCTTTAGCCTTACACTATTAACACCCTACAGCAAATATACATTACATTGTCTCTAAACATGCAAACATTCACTACCACAGTCCATTTCAGTCTGTTTTGTCCCACCACCGAGCACCTCCATCTTCCTTCATCAAAGTCATGACAACACATCAGTAATTACATTCTCTTGTCATGTTACATATCTGTTTTTCAAATTGAATGGCTGAAAAAATATGTTTCATCAAAACTGTCTGGACTTTTTGTCCTTAATTTTTTCCAAAAACCCTACAGGTTTATGATCGGTATGCACAATATGTCTCCGACACATTCCTGGCAATGAATGTTTGAAATGTTGCAATGCCAACACCATGCTGAAGATCTATTCCTCAATTGTGGAATATTTAAGTTGATAATTTTTGATATTATGGAAAAATACTCAATAGGTCTTTGTATCTTCTCATCATCTTCTTACAAGTGTCCAGCACCAATACCCAGATCAATTACATCACTAGCCACCTTGAATGGCTTTGTGTAATTAAGTTGTGGCTAATACTGGGGAAGTGATTAACACAGCTTTCAGATTAACAAATGCCTTCTCACATTCCTCCATCCAGTGCAAGTTTCTGCATTTCTTCAAAATGTCAGTCGGTGCAGCACACACACTGCTAAAGCTCAGCAAGACTTTCTGATTAAACCACTCAGTCCCAGGAATTGCAGTGTTTCCCTCTCCATTGATGGTATAGCAAACTCCCCAATAACCTTTGTTTTCACATCCCATGGAACCATCTACCAACATCAAATAACAAGACCCAGGAATGGGACTTGGGCTTTGAAAGGTGGCTGGTACATTTTTCATATCAAATGGCATGACTTTAAACTGGAACAGCCCATTCGGGGTCAAGACCGAAATTTACTTCACTCTTTTGGGTAAAGTACCTGCCAATATCCTCAGAGAAAGCCCAATGTAAAAATGTAAACTGCTTGCCCCACCTTCTCAATACAGTCCTCCAAACATGTCATAGGATATCAATCAGATTTTGGGACTACATTGACTATGTGATGGTCCACACATAATCGTTGGATAGCATATGGTTTTGACATCATTACCATATGCGAGCGTCATTCACTGCAATTCAGTTTGGTTTAATTGGCTCTGAACATGTGTTTAATCTCTTTTTGAAACTGTCCCAACTTTGGATGGTGAAGTCTATAGGATATGCTTAATGGGAATAGCATTTCCTCTACCTACATCGTGCAAGATCAGATTAGTACTTCCCAACTTATTCTCACCTCTCCTCCCGTATATGTAATAACACTTACAGGTGATTTTAGTTTTTATCTGAAATTCACAAATTACCTATTTCTCTTTAATTAATTTCAGTGGTGCACTCACCTCATGCCCAAAAACTAATTGATATTGATTGAATTTAGTTAATTTATTAGGTACATACCTAATTGCAAAATGTAAAGATGGAATTCCTTTATTCCAAATCACTGTGTTAGTTTGACTCGGAACCCTCAACACGGTCTTTTACATTGCTGCCACAGTTCTCATGCTCCCTCTGATTCTAGATGATACTCAGTGGATTTGAACTGTTTTATTTGTAACTTATCCATAACTTCTTTGAATAATTTTGATCCAAAAATTTGAACCTTGATCCAATTGTATTTCTGTGGGTAGTCCATATCAAGTGAAAGACTTGAGGAAACCTTCTACAACCCTTTTAGCCATGACAGTGCATAATGGAATAGCCTCTGGAAATCTCGTAGATACATCCATGATGGTCAATAAATACGGATTCCCACTTCTTGTTTTAAGTAAGGTCTTATCAATCAATTAGCACCTTGTAAAAGATTGCTCAAATGTAGGAATGGTTATAAAGGGTACGAGTTTTATCACTGCCCAAAGATTTCCATTTACCTAACATGTAAGACATATTTGGCAAAATTCAACACATGGTGTGCTGTCCAGGCCAATAGATCTTGATTTTTGCTTGACTTTTTCTTCCTCCTAAATGATCCCCAGCTGGTAATACATGGGTTGTCTGCAACACCTCCATTCTATGATCCACAGGTAATGCAACTTGATGAACATCTGCCCAGTTCTCCTCATTGGGACATCATTGTTAAAATGGTGACATTCTGGGACACACTCAGATTCTTTATCTGTGTATGCTTTTTGAGACAACTGCTTTAGTTTCTGTTATAATCTCTCTGTGATAATTCAGTTAATTTCTCTGAACGAGAAATATCCACTTTGTCTTCCACCTGTTCTTGTTTTTTTTCTCAACCATTTGTTCAAACATAGTCTTTGACAAAATGAACTTTAACTTCCTTATCTTTATTCCTTGACTTCTCCTGCTGCTTCAGCTTGTGGCTTTGTAACCCTATTGCCACACAGTCTGGAAAAATTCCTGTTGCACCTCAGTTGTCTGTTTGTCCACTGGCTTTTCAACCACGGTAGGCTTCACTCCCCTGTGATCCAGCTACATCATTACTAAGGATACGTTGGTTTACTGGAACTGAGAGTTCCTCCAGTACTCCTTCCACCATTTAGCTACATTTCACCAGACTCTCCAACCTCACTTTATATCATGGCACACTGCTCCTCTCACCATGAATTCCACATATTACCACTTTACCTCACAACACTCCTTCTGAACTACACACCTTCTCATCTCTCACCATCAAAGATTGACTTGTATCTCTAAAAATTTTAATTTCTTTCCCTGCTCCACCTGGCGTACACACACACACACAGGCTTAACCCTCACAAAGAAATTCTTTAAAGTGATCTGTCACTTTCTTCTCAACCAGTCCCTGACCAGAATTCTTAGGGACAGATTTACCCGAATTTGGAAATGCGTGGCCTAATTAGGGGCAGTCAGCAAGGCTTTGTGCAGGGCAGATCATGTCTTACGAACTTGATTGAATTTTTAGAGAAGGTGACGAAGATGATTGATGAGAGTAGAGCAGTGGATGTTGTCCACATGGTTTTAGTGAGGCATTCGACAGGACCCTCATGGCAGGCTCATCCACAAGCGTAAGATGCATGGGATGCATCCTGACCTGGCCAGCTGGATTCAGAGTTGGCTTGCCCATAGAAGACAGAGGGTAGTGGTGGAAGGGTGTTTTTCAGGCCGGAGGTCCATGACTAGTGGTGTTCCACAGGGATCCCTACTGAGACCTGTCCTGTTGGATATATTTATGACAGACTTGGATGAAAATGTAGATGCTTGGGCTCGTATGTTCGCAGATAATACAATGATCAGTGAAATTGTGGACCGTGTAGAAGGTTGTCAAAGGATACAGTAGGATATATGTCAGTCGCAGATACGGGCAGAGAAATGACAGTTGCACTTTAATCCAGGTAAGTGTGAGGTGCTGCACTTTGGGAGAACAAATGTTAAGGAAAAGTGCACAGTTAATGACAGGAGCCTGGACATAAGACCATAAGACACAAGGGCAGAAATTAAGTCCATTGAGTATTCTCTGCCATCCAATCATGGCTGATAGGTTTGTCAACCTCATTATCCCCCTTTCTCCCTGTAACATTTGATCCCCTTGACAATCAAGAATCTATCTAAATCTGTTTTAAGTGTACTCATTGCCCTGGCCTCCACAGCCTTCTGTGACAATGAATTCCACAGATTCACCACTCTCTGGCTGAAGAAGTTTCTCCTTATCTCTATTCTAAAGTGTCTTCCCCTCACTCTCAGGGTGTGCCCTTGGGTCCTAGTCTCCCCTGCCAATGGAAACATCTTCCCAACATCCATCCAGGCTATTCAGTATTCTGTAAGTTTCAGTTGGATCCCTCCTCACCCTTCTAAACTCCATCAAGTATAGTCCCAGAGTTCTCAAACATTCCTCAAATGTTAAGCCTTTCATTCCTGAGATCAGTCGCGTGAATATCGTCTGGACCCGCTCCAGTGCCAGTACGTCCTTCCTGAGATATGGGGCCCAAAATTGCTCACAATACTCCAAATGTGGTCTGACTATCGCTTGATAAAGCCTCAGAAATACATCCCTCCTTTTCCATTCTAGTCCTGTCAAGATGAATGACAACATTGTCTCTGCCTTCCTAACTACTGACTCAACCTGCAGGGTAACCTGAAGAGAAACCTGGACTCGGACTCCCAAGTCCTTGTGCACTTCAGATTCCTGAACTTTCTCCATATTTAGTAGAATACTCCACGCCTCTATTCTTCCTAACAAAGCACATCACTTCACTATTTCCCACGTTGTATTCACTAAACAGCAGTGATGTCCAAAGGGATCTTGGGTTCAAATCCAAAGCTCCCTGGAAGTGGCCACGTCAAATAGATGGAGTGGTAAAGAAGGCGTGTGGCATGCTTACCTTTACTGGTTGTGGAATTGAGTACAAGAATCAAGATGTCATGTTACAGCTTTAAAAGACTTTGATTAGGCCACACTTAGAGTATTGCATTCAATTCTGGTTGCCACATTACAGGAAAGATGTGGAGGCTTTGTAGAGGGTGCAGAAGAAGTTTATCAGGATGTCCACTGGATTAGAGGGTCTGAGCTGTAAGGAGAGGCTGGAAAAAACTCAGGTGATGTTCTCTGGAGGGGTGGAGGCTGAGGGGACACTTGATAGAAGCCTACAAAATTATGAGATGCAGAGATAGGGTTGAAGGTGACATTAATTTTCCCAGAGTAAAAATGTGTAATACCAGGGGTGATGCACTTAAGGTGAGAGGGAGTAAGTTCAAGGGAGATATGAGGGGCACGTTTTTTTACACAGAGAGTGGTCGGAGTGCTGCCAGGGATAGTGGTGGAGGCAGATACGACAGAGGAGTTAAAGGGACTTTTCGAGAAGGACATCAATATGCAAGGTATGGAGGGGCTGCATGGTGGCTGGGGCAGCATGGTGGCTCAGTGGTTAGCACTGCTGCCTCACAGCGCCATGGATCCTGGTTCGATTCCACCCTCGGGTGACTCTCTGTGTGGAGTTTGCATATTCTCCCCGCGTCTACATGTGTTTCCTCCAGGTGCTCTGGTTCCATCCTACAATCCAAAGGTCTGCAGTTCAGGTGAAATGGCCATACTAAATTGCCCATAGTCCTCGGGGATGAGTGGGTTAGGTGCATTAGGCAGGGGTAAACGTGGAGTAACAGAGTAGGGAATAGGTAAAGGTGGGATACTCTTCAGAGGGTCGGTGTGGATTTGTTGGGCCGAAGGGCCGGTCTCTGTCTGGTAGGGATTCTATGATTCTCTGATATGGACAAAGGGCAGGAAGAAGGGGTCAGTTTAATATCGCCTCATGTTCAGCACAACATGGTGCACTGAAGGGCCCAGTCCTGTCCAGCTCTGTGTTCTATGTCCTATGTTCTGTTTTCTATGTTCTATGTTGTGTGTTCCATGCCCTAAAATGAGTTTCCTGATTAGGGCTATCACCCGATCAAATCAGGGAGCTCACTGTTGCTGGGTCAAAATCCTGGAATTCTCACCCTTATAGTATTGTGGGTCAACCCTCACCACATGGACTGCAGTGGGTCAAGATGGCAGCTCACCACCACCTTCTCAAGGGCAACTAGGAACAGGCATTAAATGCTGTGCCCGGCCAGCAGTAAAGGGAATCTGCACAACCCACAGAGTACTTTAAAAATGAGTCATTGTTACAATGTAGCAGTGAATCTGTACACAGTGAATTCAGCAATAAGAGAAATGATCAAACAATCTGCTTTCAGTGATGTTGGTTAGAGGATAAATATTACCCAGAAGACCATGGATGACTTCACTGCTTGTCCTCAAAGGAGGGCTGTGGGAAATGTTACATCCAATGAGGAGTGTGGACTGGTGTAGTGTTACCAGCTCATCTGAAGTGGAATTCTGTCAGCCTCAGTCATGTGCTTGATCACATGACCCTGCGATGCAGAGGGGAGAATATCACCACAGAGCAAGACTATTACTTGTAGTTAGTGTAGACCTAGGAGGACAGACTTGTCGTGTTCAGTAGATTAATGTGAATGTTTTGTAACTTTGCTTCCAGTCACTTTTTCAAAGAATATTTGACATATTGAATAATTACAAGAATTTATACTTTATTGCATTTCTCAACTTTTCTCTGAATTTAGACTGAGCCAATGCACAGGAGCTCAGCAGGTGAAACATATCTCCAGTATACTTTGTGAGAAGTAAGGGATCAGTATAATGATCTGGCTCATAAAATGTATCTGTAATCTCAAAATGAGGAAAAACATAGTCTATGGCATCCACAGCACAATGAAAGTGCCAGAAATGGTGAACAATAAAGTGATGGATTTCCTTCGGCTCTGCATCTCTGGATCGTCGCTGTTCTGGGTGTTGCGATGACCTTGCAGTGCTCTGCGGGTTCGATTGGCCATCACAATGTGTCGGACAGTCAGTGCATTGAGCAGTAAAATCAGAAAGAATGGCAATGGTGGGTTTAAAATTGTGTCAAACCAATCAAATCTGATCCATCCTGGCAAGATAAAGTAGTCTGGTTTGAAATGAGCACCCCATTCCACATTGTTAATTATATAGATTGGCTCAAACCCAAAACACAAGGGAATATTTTTGAGTGAGAACACAACAGACACAGTCACTATCACCACAGCTGCAGTTTCCTCCCTGCAATACTTTGCTCTCAACTTCTGGCAACAAATGAGGACAAAGCGATCGACAGTGAAAGCGACCGTGAGCCAAACAGAGCAGTCAACAGCTGTGTAGTTGATCATCACATTGATGCTCCTTATTGAGGTGAAATGTAGAAATGAAAATGGGAAATAGTAGTAAAGCATGTAGTAGATTATCACATTGGAAATAATGACCAGGAGATCAACTGTCGTCATACCCACCAAATAAAGGGAGATCCCTTTGGATAGACCACAGCCTCCATGAGTTAGAAGTATGATTATCTCCCACCTGGTCCCCTGACTAATTTAAATCTTCCCAAGTTGCTCCAGCAAATCTCCTCACAGGTTTGTTAGTCCCCTTCCAATTCAGGTGTAGCCCGTTCTCCTTAGACAGAACACCCCTACTCCAGAAGAGATTCCAATGATCCAAAATTGTGAATCCTTCTCCCCTGCAACAGCTCTTTAACCACACATTTATCTGCCCTATCCTCCTAGTCCTACTCTCACTCGCACATGGCAATGGGTGTCATCCAGGCATTACTACCCTCCAGGACCTATTTTTTAACCTCCTCCCTAATGTCCCATATTCTCTCCTCAGAACTTCATCCTCTTCTCTTCCTCTGCCATTAAAGGCTCACAATATTTCTGTTGTATCTTCCCTTTGGTGCAGACACAAAGCCAGACAGGTTGATGTGGTCTCCAGCCGTCATCAGCCAAGAGAGCGGACATGTTGCTGTGCAGCACCGCACTACATCGATCTTACACCCGCACCATGTGACAACAGTGTCCAGTTTGTATGAATGGTGTCATCCACAGTGGAATAAAATGAATGGAATGATATCGGTATCATTGACAGTCACACATCACACACCATGGGACACACATCAACACTTCCTTGGGAAGTCTTCCATATCTAGATTTCTTCTCTTTTTCGAGAGCTAATTGACCCTCCCCAAGTTACTCAACCTCACTCTTTCTCTCTCCAAACATAAATAACCTGAGTCCTTTGGTTCAGCACAACACACCATGTTTTTGCTACATTTTGGGTTTGACTTTTCTCTTTTTACTTATGTTTCCTTTTAGACCCAAAATCTCCCAGTTTCTGTTTAAAGAATAGCTTCTCCTTTAATAATTATCTCCATAGCAACCTCAGGACTGTCTTGCTTCTGGAAGCCTTTCAGCTGGGTCTAAGGTTTAAACATTCTTTATCAGCTCACACAGGCACCATGGAACTAACTCAAAGCTAACAACCTCTAATCTACCTTCAACTGAACCAAATCTCCACATTTTTAGACCGTAATACAGACCGCAGTAGAACCAGCTGAAACAATGCGTGACTTTATAAATATGTAAATATATGTTTTTTGGGTTTTGGGAGGGGTCAGGAGTGCCCGGTGGAGGCCCACACAGACACTGGGAGAACATACAGACTGTCACCCAAGGCTGGAGTTGGGCCTGGGTCCCTGGTGCTGGGGGGCAGCAGTGCTATGCAGTGTGCCACCGCGCCATCCCAAGGTGAAGCATTAGAGCTGGGAGAGAAATCAGAAAGCACTTTTCACACAAATGACAGCAGAAAAGATTACTGAATCTTTGAAGACCTGAGTGATTAATGTTTGTTGGGTAATTATGATGAGCGATAAACGGAGTTGAGGAATAGGTCAGCCATGATCTAATTAAATGTTGGCAAAAGCTTGCCTCCTTCTTTCCAATGAGTAGTGCTGTGTCACTAACTGCAGCCCAACAATGTCTCTTTCCCTGAACTCTAGTACCATGGCCCCTTTCACCTTCCCATTGGTTTCAGACAGGACCCTTCCTCAGGATCTGTTGTGCCTTTTCCAGCTCCAAGTTTCACCAACTCTGATTTCTCCAGCATCTGCAGGTCCCCATTGTCTCCTTATTATTGAAGTGATTGATGCTGGAAATAAAGGAGATCAGTGATGTGTATACGCCCTGCATGACCTTTCTGTTACTCAGTGTGTGTTGTTACATTGATGATGTGAACCTCTTGATCAACCGGAATATTAGATCTACCCGTTCCCTCCTGGTCCCGTCGGTGCAGGGTAATAAACTGTTAGCTGTCCTGGTCTGGAATACACACACAAAGGATCCTTTAGAAAGTTCGGCAGGAAGTCAGGGTTGAAGTGGAAACCAAGCAGGTTAATCAGTCTGGAGCCAGTCAAAAGGGATTTCAATTGTGTGAAGAAATTAAAGAATTAGGGATTGTTCCCTTATTCAAAATTGTGAGATGTTTTGATAGATTAGAGAGAGACAAAATCCTTTGAGAAGTGAGTCAGTAACCAAAGGTTAGATCAAATCTCTTTACCCATTCCATTCTTAATTTCTCTCCTGTACTTTCTGTATCCTGCTTGGATTGTGACTGAATGATGAAGCTGTCAGTGTGGAGCTGCCCTGCACAGTTGCTGATATTTGCCCCAGGAATGGCAGTCAGGGGGAAATCGGTACCCCACACTGCGGGCAGGCTCCTGCTGGATGGGTTGCTGCTGACACAGGACTTTCTCCAGCTCCAGGGGCAGGAGAGGACACCCCGACACCAGACCATGCCAGCCCTGTCTGAGATTCCCACCCAGGTCAGTGCAGTCTCAGCCACCTGGAGGAATGCCCAGCGCTGTCCGAGGAAGGTCAATGTCCTTCTCCACTCTGCCAGGTTACGTTGCACCATCTTCTCTCCAATACCTCACACTCACTCTGTTTCTGCTCCTGTACCCACCACCCACTAAAGCTCATCCTTTCCCACTCTCACTATTGTCTGCAACATCTCCCCCACTGGCTGTTATCCAGCCCAACACCCAACACCACCAACCCTGCATGCCCTCTGCACTGCCTGCTCACTCAGTCAGGGCACCATCCCATCCGCACCAACAGCACCAGCTGTGCCACCCACTTTCATCTCCCTTAATACCTGCCTCACTCTCATTCCAGGAGGAGAACAGCCCAAACAGGACAGAAAGACTCCCTTATCATGGGAGGCAGGCTGCCTGCCATTCGATAGCTCTCCCATGATACGGAGAGGCTCCTGACTCTGACTGCCCCGAGCAGGCCCTGGACTGGTACTGGAGGCTGCCCCTGACTTACTGCACAGGGAACCCCTGAGAGAAAGCTCTCCACCTTGACTTGATTGGGGCCTGCTGACAACTCTGACAAGCTTCCTGGCTTTGTGTCTGTGCTCAATGGCAAGGTCAGACAGCAGTGTATGAGCCTGGCTGAGAGAGAAAATAAGCAGAAAATGTGAGCCAAAGCAATGGGAGGAGGGATGCTTGCACATCCAAGTTGGCTCTGAGAGAGTAAGTGCTCTGAGAGTAAGTGGAGAGCCTGGAGATGCAGCCTGGTCCAGTCCACGAGCTGGGTGTGTGGCCCTGAATGTACAGGGTCCTTGCTGTAGTGTTACACTGAGAGTTGTCAGTGCACACCAAGGGGCAGCATTGAAGTGCAGAAGGGTTCTGTAAGTGGGCTCGATACATGACATGGGGGGTTTTTTGAGGCTGGTATGTGTTGGATGCCTCTGTCCATGGAGGTGGGGAGCATGTGACTGATGCCCATGAACTGTGCCCTGAGATGTTGGTGCCCGGTCTCCATCACGAAGGTCTTTCAGAGCAAGCAGTGAGCTGAATCTACAAGGTGTTCGCTTTGGTTTCGTTGTTGCGTTTTTCCAGAAACTGAGCTTGTTTGTTGTTTTTGGGAACGTGTTGGGCTGAATATTAATGAGGCAAAGTGGTGTTTCGCCGTCACTAATGCCCATCAATTCCCATCTCCCTGCTGCCCAGTGACTTTTTGCCCATGTCACTTATCAAAAACATGAAAGGTGGAGCAAGACCATCCTGACGTTTAGATGGGCCTCGCTGCACGTGTCCCCTGATTCTGTCACATGACTTGCTATTGCCCACATCACAAAAACCCGAATAAGATTTGCCCGAAATGTATTCCCACAACCATCTGAAATGTACATGCATTGAAAAACACTCACTCCCTCATGGACAGACAGACACACACACATAATTATTTCATTAATGGAAACAAAGGAAGTAGATCACATTTCTACAATTGAGCTCTTTAAATTGCACATATTGGAAACTGATTTCACTCTTATGGTCCTTTGAATGAATGGGAAAGAGCAATGTTTGGGTTTCCAAAAGAATTCTGGTGCAGTGTTATGGAGACACGTCTTTTTGTTGATGAAGATAGATCTGGCCGTCTTGCTCAATGCGTGAGCTGATTGATTGTCCTGACAGGGTATTATTGTTGGTGCTGGAAGAGCATAGCAGT
The DNA here is from genome assembly GCF_037043375.1 of Chiloscyllium plagiosum. Taxonomy (NCBI): domain Eukaryota; kingdom Metazoa; phylum Chordata; class Chondrichthyes; order Orectolobiformes; family Hemiscylliidae; genus Chiloscyllium; species Chiloscyllium plagiosum. Next base: position 97,502,877 of record NW_028270148.1, read on the forward strand.
TCAGGGAGCATCCGAGGAGCACTAAAATCGACATTTCGGGCAAAAGCCCTTCATCAGGAGTACAGGCAGAGAGCCTGAAGGGTGGAGAGATAAGTGAGAGGAGGGTGGGGGTGGGGAGAAAGTAGCATAGAGTACAATAGGTGAGTGGGGGAGGGGATGAAGGTGATAGGTCGGGGGAGTGTAGTGGATAGTGGAAAAGAAGATAGGCAAGTAGGACAAGTCATGGGGACAGTGCTGAGCTGGAAGTTTGGGACTGGGGTGAGGTGGGGGAAGGAGAAATGATGAAACTGTTGAAGTTCACATTGATGCCCTGGAGTTGAAGTATTTCAAGGTGGGGGCTGTTTGGAGGTGGTGGAAATGTCAGCGGATGATTTGGTTTATGCGAAGGTTGGTAGGGTGGAAGGTGAGCACCAGGGGCGTTCTGTCCTTGTTACGGTTAGAGGGGTGCGGTCTGAGGCCGGAGGTGCTGGATGTGGACTTCCTCCAGACCAAAGGGGTAGCCATGGGCACTTGTATGGGCCCCAGCTATGCCTGTACCTTTGCTCGCTGCGTAGAACAGTCAATCTTCCATAATTACACCGGCACCACTCCCACCTCTTCCTCCGCTACATTGATGACTGCATTGGCGCCACCTCGTGCTCCCGCGAGGAGGTTGAGCAATTCATCAACTTCACCAACATATTCCACCCTGACCTTAAATTTACCTGGACCATCTCAGACACCTCCCTCCCCTTCCTGAACCTCACCATCTCCATTAATGACGACTCCCCTTCCTGGACCTCTTCATCTCCATTAATGATGACTCCCCTTCCTGGACCTCTCCATCTCCATTAATGACGACCCATCTCAGACACCTCCCTTCCCTTCCTGGACTTCTCCATCTCCATTAATGACGACTGACTTGACACCGACAATTTTTACAAACCCACCGAATCCCACAGCTACCTGGATTACACCTCTTCCCACCCTACCTCCTGCAACGTTGCCGTCCCGTATTCCCAATTCCTCCACCTCCACCGTATCTGCTCCCAGGAGGACCAGTTCCACCACAGAACTCACCAGATGGCCGCCTTCTTTAGAGACCGCAATTTCCCTTCCCATGTGGTTAAAGATGCCCTCCAACGCATCTCGTCCACATCCAGCACCTCCGCCCTCAGACTGCACCCCTCCAACCGTAACAAGGACAGAACGCCCCTGGTGCTCACCTTCCACCGTACCAACCTTCATATAAACCAAATCATCCGCTGACATTTCCACCACCTCCAAACAAACCCTACCACCAGGGATATATTTCCCTCTCCACCCCTTTCCGCCTTCCGCAAAGACCATTCCCTCCGTGACTACCTGGTCAGGTCCATGTCCACCTACAACCCACTCTCCCATCCTGGTACCTTCCCCTGCCACTGCAAGAATTTCAAAACCTGCACCCACACCTCCTCCCTCACCTCCATCCAAGGCCCTAAAGGAGCATTCCATATCCATCAAAGTTTTACCTGCACATCCACCAATATCATTTATTGTATCCGTTGCTCCCGATGTGGTCTCCTCTACATTGGGGAGACTGGACGCCTCCTAGCAGAGCGCTTTAGGGAACATCTCTGGGACACCCGCACCAATCAACCACACCAACCTGTGGCCCAACATTTCAACTCCCCCTTCCACTCTGCCGAGGACATGGAGGTCCTGGGCCTCCTTCACCGCCACTCCCTCAACACCAGACACCTGGAGGAAGAACGCCTCATCTTCCACCTTGAAATACTTCAACTCCAGGGCATCAATGTGGACTTCAACAGTTTCATCATTTCTCCTTCCCCCACCTCACCCCAGTCCTAAACTACCAGCTCAGCACTGTCCCCATGGCTAGTCCTACCTGCCTATCTTCTTTTCCACCTATCCACTACACTCTTCCGCACCCCCATGACCTATCACCTTCATCCCCTCCCCCACTCACCTATTGTACTTGATGCTACTTTCTACCCACCCCCAACCTCCTCTCACTTACCTCTCCACCCTTCAGGCTCTCTGCCTGTATTCCTGATGAAGGGCTTTTTCCCAAAACATCGATTTTACTGCTCCTTGGATGCTCCCTGAACTGTTGTGCTCTTCCAGCACCATGAATCCAGAATCTGGTTCCCAGCATCTGCAGTCATTGTTTTTACCTACTATTCTTGGTGTTCGAGGAATGGTCCCTCCGGTTCTGGTGGTTTCTTGATGGCTTTTTCCCAGTTTCGTTCTTGAAGTAATGGCCTAAATCTTCCACTGGTATGACAACCAACAAGAGGGAAAAACATACTTGACCTCATCCTTACCAATCTACCATCTGCAGATACATCTGTCCATGACATTACCAACTAGAGTGAGTACCACACAATCCTTGTGGAGACAAAGTCCTGACTTCACATTGAGAATACCCTCCATTGTGTTGTGTGGCATTATCATAGTGAAACTGAAAACTGGGCATCCATGAGATGCTGTGGGTCATTAATAGCAGCAGAATTGTACTCCAGCACAATCTGTAACCTCATGGCCAGGCATATCCCCCACTCAACAATGAGCACCGAGGAGGGCATGCCAGGAGCAGTACAAGGCAAACCCAAATATTAGGTTACAGACCAAACAACAAAAACAGCAAGTGATAGACAGAGCTAAATGATCCCACAACCAATGGATCAGATCTATACTCTGCAGTGCTGCAACATCCAGTCATGAATGATAAGAGACAATTAAACAACTCACTGAATGGAGGAGGAGGCTCCACATATCTCCCCATCCTCAATGATGGGAGAGCCCAACACATCAGTGTTGATGATAAGACTGAAACATTCCCAGCAACCTTCAACCAGAAGTGCTGAGTGGGTGATCCAGCTCGGACTCCTCCAGTGGTCCCCAACATCACAGAAAATAATCGTCAGATAATTTTGTTTACTTCATGTGATATGAAGAAACTGTTGGAGGCACTGGATATGGGATATGGCTCCTGACAGTATTCCGGCAATAGCACTGAAGACTTATGGTCCAGAATTTGCCGCTCCCCCAGCCAAGCTGTTCCAGTGCAGCTACAACACGAGGAATACTGCAGCAAGCAACTGACTCCCAAAGCCAGTCCACCGTCCACAATGAACCAACCAGGAGTGTGATGGGATATTTCTCATTTGCCTGATGGTTGCAGCTCCCAAATCACTGCAGAAGCTTTATACCATCCAGGATACAGCAACCCACTTGATTGGCAAGACATTCACATTCACTCCCTCCACCTTTACTCAGTCGCAGCAGTGTGGACTATCCACACGATGCACTGCAGATATTCACCAAAAATCCTCGGAGATCACCTTCTGAATCCACAATCACCAATGGAGGCCACAATTATTTCAAAGACCTACCAGGAACATCAATTTCATTCAATTCAAAATTCCAGATTTAATCAATTGGTATATTTCCAAAAACAGTGCAATTTCAAACTTTACTTTGCTGAAGGTTGAACATTCTTCTGCAATTCATAAATACCCATTTATTAACAGTATGGATGTTTTCAGAACACTATTCTTTATTCGCAATTACTTCATTTCAAACTGTATAAATATATTGCCGAATCTCTGGCAACATTAATTATACATGCATGTTCAATGAGCTGGGAGTAATTCTGCTCCGTTTGCAAATGAAGAGAATCACAGGGGGGTTACTTGTTTTATATAAGAAGCTGATATGAATGAAGAAAGTCTGGTGCTTCACGTCTGTTGTAACTGATTGGTTTCATCTTCCACTTCCCAAGATGGTGTTTATGGATCTATCAATAATCGAGCAGATAACTTTCATTTACTATCATTTTCTTGGAATATTTGGAGTTCCTGGTAAGAAACTGAAATTGAGTGTTTTGCATTTGTCTAAAAATTCACACTGGAATTTTGTTCTTGCTCTTGATGCATTGATCAAGCATAGAACCTCAAATTATCTCCCTTAATGCGGCACCCAGTTAGGTCTTCCTTCAATATAGAACACTTCCTACAATATGCATTGATAATGTTATTTAAAAACATTTCCTGGGATCCAGAAGATGGCAGATTTAAGGATGTATCTGTAAAAGATATCCCATAGTGTCGAGGACCATGTGTTTGCAGCTCTCCTTAACTGTGTGTTTCTCTTGTCTCATGTTTGGATCCATTTGAAGGTGCTGATTGTTGTGGTTCATCCACACCGAAAATCATCCTTCTATCCTCTGGCAGCCAGGATTGGGGAATGAAGCAACGGAGAGGGTGTTTGCTCTTTGTCTCATTGTCAAGCTGCCACATATTCTGGTTTGGGAGAAGAGCTTTTCTCTTCATGATCAGTGCAGTGTTATCAAACCACACAGACTGTGTGAGCTTGTCAGATTTGGGGAATTAATAAGAAAGCAATGTGAACAAAAGGACATCCTATTATGTTGAGGTGAAGTTCGATGGAGGAAGTTTTATATGAAGCATGAATATTAACATCGAACTATTGGAATGAATGACCTCAATTTTTTTAAAAATCACACAACACCAGGTTATAGTCCAACAGGTTTAACTGGAACAACACTAGCTTTCGGAGCATCGCTCCTTCATCAGGTGGTAGTGGAGGGCTTAATCCTAACACACAGAATTTATAGTAAAAATTTACAGTGTGATGTAACTGAAATTATACATTGAAACATTGATTGTCTGTTAAGCCTTTCATCTGTTAGAATACCATGATAGTTTCATTTCTTTCATGTGTAAATCATGAAACCTTTTTTTAAAAAGTTGCATTCTAAGGTAAACTGTTAACAATGGGTGATAACTAGACAATATGTTAAAGGTGTTCACCCCCTGTGTTCTCTGTCTATGCCATGATGTTTAGATTGATTCTAATCTAAAAAGTGAGATAATGGAGTTTTACATGAATTCATGCGGTTTTTGCACCTCATTTTTGTTGTAATTTCTAAATTCAGCTTTGCAATTAATTTGGAGATTTGACTCTTGTTTTTGTAGCTAACTTCCTGACAATTGTCCTTCTGATCCGAGGAGGCTGTGGTCTCTCCAAAGGCATCACTCTTTACTTGGTGGGTATGACGATAGTGGACTTTCTGGTCCTTATTTTCAATGTGATAATCTATTACATACTTTATTACTATTTCCCATTTTCATTTTTACACTACACTTCCATAGTGAGCATCAATGAGGTGATCAACTATGTGCTTGTTGACTGCTCTGTCTGGCTGACAGTCGCTTTCACTGTCGATCGCTTTGTCCTCATTTGTTGTCAAAAGCTCAGAGAGAGGTATTGCAGGGAGAAGACTGCAGCTGTGATTATAACAACCCTGTGTGTTGTATCGTGCATCAAAAATATTCCAGTGTACTTTGCTTTTGAACCTGGCTATATAATTGACAATGTAGAGTGGACTGTTGATTTCAAGCCAGTGTATTTTACATGGCCAGGATGGATCACCTTTGACTGGCTTGATACAATTTTAAACCCACTATTGCCATACTTTCTCATTTTACTGCTCAATGCACTGACTGTTCGCCACATTGTGATGGCTAATCGAACCCGCAGATCACTACAAGGTCAATGCAACACCCAGAACAGCGACGATCCAGAGATGCAGAGCCGAAGAAAATCCATCTTTTTACTGTTTGCCATTTCTAGCACTTTCATCGTGCTGTGGATGCCATATGTTGTATTTTTTTTCACTTCCAGGATTACAGAACGTCATTATGAGCCAGATCAATTCATGGATCCGTTATTTATTGCAGACTGCACAGCAGATATGTTTCAACTGCTGAGCTCCTGTACAAACACGTGTATTTATGCATTGGCCCAGACTAAATTCAGGGAGAAATTGGGGAATGCAATAATGTATCCCTTTATTGCAGTTATAAAATTTTTCAAATAATCGAAATAAACTGAAACCGAGAAGCAAAACCTTCATCATATTTGATTGAATTTGGATGAAATGTTGTCCTCAAAATGGATACTTTATTCTCTAAGTGTCAGCCTCACTGCTGTGGTAACATTTCTCCTGTGTCAGCACGTGATGTGTTCTACCAGAGAACCAAAACAGGTATTTGTACAGTCAGATGCCATGTCAGATGAGCCAATGATTTATATTGAATAACGCAGAGATATTAGTCTAATGGCTGGAAACAAGTGCTGAAATCCCACCACATCCAAATAGCTAGTGGTGAGCAGGAAACCGCTGTTCATTGTGTGGTTCACTAATTTCCTCTCGGAAAGGGAATCTGCTGTCCTTACCTGGTCTGGCCTACAACTGTCTCCAGACCACAGCAATGTGATAGATTCCATCAGACCATTAGACACAGGAGTAGATGTAGTCCATTCAGCCCTTCAACTCAGCTCCACCATTCAATGAGAGCATCACTTCGCTGCTAAGACTCAATTCCAATTTCCTGCCTTTTGCCCATAACTGCTGATTCCCTGATTGATTAAAAATCTCTCGCTCTCAGTCTGGAACATACTGGCCTAGTTTCAACACTCCTCCATAGTGAAGAATTCTTTAGAATCACTACCCTCTTAGAAAATCAATTACTCCTCTGTCTTAAATAGGCAACCCCTTTGTAATATGTCAGCAAACCTAACTGAAAAAGAGCATCATTTATTATTCAACACCAAAACAGAGCCACTATTCATGGTGTAGATAGGCTAGTCCCAGCCCGGGACAGACAGACAGACATCCCTGGGTCTGATTTTAATTTTATATTCAGTAATGATATCACACACAATTGAAAGGTTTCTCTCCATCACAAAGTGAATTTTTTTTCCAATCTATTACCCAACTGAGCCTGCTTTATATTTTTATTAATCAGGGTCTGCACTTCTTTTTCCCGAATCAACTCATTCAGAGATGTCATTCCATACCTGAGGATCAGGTGGATCTTGAACCCAGGCTGTCTGGCTCAGAGGTCGGGACACTATCAATTTGCCACAAGAGCCCTGAATCCTACCAGAAGCTGTGGCTGGATTTGAACATGTGCCTCCAGAGAATTAGCCTGAGTGACCGAGCCAGTGACATTATCCCGAGGCCACCAATTCCCTTCATTGGGTCTGCTTTATCATGGGCTCAGGTGATGTGTTCTAGCAAGAGGTTATTGCCTGTTACCAAGGGAATTCATTCTCAACTTGCTCGACAGGGAGATTCATTCATGAATCCCAGGAGTTTTAAAGAGATTCTCACATCTGTCCCCCTCCAAGTCTGAGTGATCTCCCCCTTGCTCCTATGACGATGGGGCTTCCTGTGTGGTTTTGTTCATGGCCCCATTCCTGTTGCTTTCCAGGTCTGATCAAGGGGGGTATAATAAGTCAGTGAATGTCTCTTCAGTGAAGACCATCAAAGAGTCAGTGCAGGGAGCTCCCCCTCGGTGGTGTGTCCATTGAAACAATCCCCTCTGTGGAGGCTTCCTGCTGGAGGTGGTCAACATGCTTTTTGTGCAATTTTCTCCTCAGTTTTGATCACATACAATATCAGCCTGTTTTTTAAAAGGTTAACTCCCAAGGTGTCTGGAGAGAAGTCACCAACGTTCCTTACATGGATTGCATCTCCCTCGAGTAATTTTTGAGACCTTGGAGAAACCTCAACTCCATTATGTTCCTTGGAGTCAGTGTCCCTTTGGTCTAGTTTTCATTTTCTCTTCAACAGGGTGTAATCCATCTTTGTCAACTCTGTCCCCAAGGTAAAATGATCCATTTACCTGTACACACATTTTTCCCTATTTAGCCAGATGCCAGCCTCAGAAAAATGCAGGAAGCCCTCCTCCAAACTCCACAAATGTTCCTTTGTGGTTCCCTCTGAGATTGAAATGCCACCCAGATAGTCTCTGGGCACCACTTGGAGGAAGCTCTCTATTACCCTTTGAACATCAGCACCAGCTGAGGATGACCCAAAGGTCAAGCAAGTGTACTCATACAATCTTTTGTGAGGAATTACAGTGACATACTTCCTGCATGGCCCCTCAAGCTCCAGTTGGAGGTAGGCGGGGCTCATTTACAATTTAGAAAATATGTGACTCCCAGCCAACTTTTCAGACAAAGCTCTACTATGTGGCAAGGGGTATCTGTCTAAGCAGGAAACTCTGTTGACTGTCACCTCATAATCCCCACACAGACAGACAGAGTCTTCATATTTTACAACTAGGACTATTAGCATGGCCCATTCAACACACTGGGGGTATGATGCCCACTTCCTCTCGACATTCCAATTTGCCCTCCACTCTGCTGCAAGAGGGACCAACCATGCTTTGAAGTAATTTAGTCAGGCCTCTGTTCTTGGCCCGAGTGTTTTTTGTCTTCCCAAGGCCTTCTTGGAACACTCTGGGATACTTCCCAATGCCTTGATACAGATCACTGGTAGCCATCTTAAAAATCAGTTACCAATCCAGGCAGATTTTGTGTAGCCAGTCCCTTCCCAAACCAATGAGACCTGCCCCTTCTGCCACCAGCAAGGGGAGTCTGACTGTCTGTTGAACCCCTCTCATGTAACTGCGGTTACAGTGATCCCAATAATATAATGGCTCCTCAATGCAGTGACCAATGCAGCTCTGTGTCTCATAGGCTTAAAGACAAGACGTCCGATTGCTGTTTCCTAAAGGTTTACTCCCCAAGAGATAGAGTAGTCCTGTGGCGAACTCCATGTCTAAGGGCCTGGCCATTTACTTGGCATTTTATTTCAATTGGGGTGATGTTGGGAGCAGTGATGTGATTCAGCTGTATCAGTTCCTCATCCTTGGGTGATTTATTTACAAAACCCCGTCTTGAGGTGACTCTGCATCTCTGGCCTGGGCGGTGCGTGCTATATGTTTTGGGTAGCATTGTCTGGGGTGAACTCTGTGACTACAAGTGTGGCATAGCCTTTCCTGCTCCTCACTGTATTATGGAGAAATTTCCCACCCAGTTCTGGAACCTTACAGCCTCCGATTCCAAACCCCCTTCCTTGGGAACAAACAGGAGTCATGAGTATTACCCACTGGGGACTTGACTCTGCAGTAAGGACCTTGCCTACGGATGAGGAGGGTACCATCTATGGACCCCTGAAGCTCCTGAGCCCCCATTCCACATTATTGGAGGAAATGTCCAGCTCTTTGGCTTTCCTGAGGTTCAGATCTGGTTCAGTTGTAATATTATTAATTCCACAAACTTAATGATCCCTTAATATTTCCCAAAGCTCTGGCTAATACTCACAGTGTTCTGGAAATTTCCACAGTCTCATCAAGAATTCAGTAACTGGTTTCCCAGGAAGTCTATTTCCTGTGTTAAACCTGTAATGCGACAGTATAACAGATGGGTTGGGGTCAGAGTGATCCACTACCATATCTATCAGTTTCTCAAAGAATTCTGATTCTGGGACTGCTGGGTGTGGGGTGGGGGGGTGAAACTCTTCATGATGCTGTTAGAAGGGGCTCCACAAATGGTCAGGAGAATGACTTGTTGGTGATCTACCCCATTTACCTGAGAAAAATGTCTCATTATTTCAGTGTACTGGGACAATCCTCCACCCCCGAATCAGAATGTTCCAGATTCCCAAACAGCAGAATGTTTAACATTTCCCTGACACGGTCTCACTGGGTTTGTTGAAAGGCAAGGCTGTCTGAAACTTGCCTTTCCTCTCAATGCCAATACAATAACTCAGGAAGCCTGACTGGAAAGGAGCAATGTTTGTTGTTGAAAACCAAAATACTGCGATTGCTCATGGCACACAGAGGCTAGTCCCAGCCCGGGACACACAGTTCTACAGATCATCACTGGGTCTATTTGCTTTTCACTTCACCTTTTTTTTTAATCAAACTGTTCAGAGATATTTTTACACATCTCTGGAGCTGTACTTTGCTTTTGAACCTGGCTATGTAATTGACAATGTAGAGTGGGCTGTTGATTTCGACTTGTGTATTTCACATGGCCAGGATGGATAACCTTTGACTGGATTAATATAATTGTAAACCCATTGTTACCATACATCCTGATTTTATTGTTCAACACTGTAACTGTTTGACACATTGTGATGGCTAATCGAACCCGCAGAGCACTGCAAGGTCAACGCAACACCCAGAACAGCGACGATCCAGAGATGCAGAGCCGAAGGAAAACCACCACTTTACGGTTCACCATTTCTGGTAGTTTCATCGTAGTGTGGATGCCTTCTGTTGTATTCTTCCTCATCGCTAGAATAACAGAACGTCATTATGAACCTGATCAATCCATGGACCCGTTACTAATCACAGAATACACTGCAGATATGTTTCAACTGCTGAGCTCCTGTACAAACACATGTTTATGCATTGGCCCAGACTACATTCAGGGAGAAGTTGAGAAATGCAATAATGTATCAATTTATTACAATTATTAAACATGTCAAATGATCACAACAATCTGAAACAGAGCAGCACAAACTTTATTGTGTTTGAGTGAACTCTGCCTGAAATGTTATCCACAAATTTGACACTTAATGACTCGAAATATCAGCTTCAGCTTGGTGGCACCATTCTCCTGTGTCAGCAAGTTTTATGTTCAAGCACATCACCACCGCAGACACTTGCACAGCCAGATGCCATTCCAAGTGAGTTCTGGAGTAGCAGGAACACAGTGGAAATGTCACTGGATTGATAATGCAGAGGTTTAGGCTCATGTCAATTACATCCTCCCTCATCCTTCTAAACTCCATCGAGTACAGACCCAGACTCCCCAAACATTCCTCTTATGGTCAGCTTTTTATTCCTGGGACCATTCTCCTGAACCTCCTCTGAACATGCTCCAGGGCCAGTACATCCACCCTGAGATATGGGATCCAAAGCTGCACACAATACTCCAAATGTGGTCTGACCAGAGCCTTATAGAGCCTCAGAAGTACATCCCTGCTTTTATATCTAAGTCCTCTCAAAATAAATACCATCATTGCATTTGCCTTCCTAATTACTGACACAACCTGTAAGTTTACCTTGAGAGAATCCTGAATTCGTACTCCCAAGTCTCCTTTTGCACTACAGACTTGTGAATTTTCTTCCCATTTAGAAAACAGTCCATGCCTCCATTCTTGCTCCCAAGTGCATGCCCTCACACTTTCCCATGCTGTACTCCATCTTCCACTTCTTTGCCCACTCTGCTAACCTGTCCAAATCCTTCTGCAGCCTCCCTGCTTCCTCAATGCTACCTGTCCCTTTACCTATCTTTGTATTATCTGCAGAATGCCCTCAGTTCCTACATCTAGATCAGTAATGTATAAAGTGAAAAATTGTGATCCCAACATTGACCCTTGTGGAACACCACTTGTCACCGGCTGCCATCCTGAGAAGGCCCCTTTTATCCCCACTCTCTGCTTTCTGCCAGACAGCCAGGTTTCTATCCATGCTAGTACATTGTCTCTGACACCATGGGCCCTTATTTTACTCAGTAACCTCCTGTGCGTCACCTTGTCAAAGACCTTCTTGAAGTTCAGGTAGATAGCATCCATTGGCTCATCTTGGATTACACTGCTCATTACTTCCTCCAGAAATTCCAGCAGATCTGTCAGGCATGACCTCCCCTTAATGAGACCATGCTGACTCTGCCCTATTTTACCATACACTTCCAAGTATTCAGCAATTTCATCCTTTACAATGGATTCCAGGATCTTACCCTGTAATAAAGTGACTGATATTGACATAAACAGGTTGTGTTAAACCCATGTTGGTCAGATTCCCATTCTTTGAGTCTGCGTTGAATATCAATTCTAATGAGGGGCATGGATAGATTAAATAGACAAAGTCTTTTTCTTGGATTGGGTGAGTCCAGAACTAGAGGGCATAGGTTTACGGTGAGAGGGGAAAGATATAAAAGAGACCTAAGGGGCAACATTTTCACGCAGAGGGTGGTACGTGTATGGAATGAGCTGCCAGAGGATGTGGTGGAGGCTGGTACAATTGCAAAATTCAAGAGGCATTTGGATGGGTATATGAATGGAATGGTTTTGGAGGGATATGGGCTGGGTGCTGGCAGGTGGGACTAGATTGGGTTGGGATATCTGGTCAGCATGAACAGGTTCAACCGAAGGGTCTGTTTCCATGCTGTTCATCTCTACGACTCTATGTCAGAGACTGTATCACATTCATAGTCATGTATCAGTAGTGGGCGGCACGGTGGCACAGTGGTTAGCACTGCTGCCTCACAGCGCCTGAGACCCGGGTTCAATTCCCGCCTCAGGCGACTGACTGTGTGGAGTTTGCACGTTCTCCCCGTGTCTGCGTGGGTTTCCTCCGGGTGCTCCGGTTTCCTCCCACAGTCCAAAAGATGTGCAGGGTCAGGTGAATTGGCCATGCTAAATTGCCCGTAGTGTTAGGTAAGGGGTAAATGTAGGGGTATGGGTGGGTTTCGCTTCGGCGGGTCGGTGTGGACTTGTTGGGCCGAAGGGCCTGTTTCCACACTGTAATGTAATCTAATCTAATCTAGTTATTTGATGTACTGCTGCTCTGTAACTATGTCCAACTATGTTGTGACTTACTGGGGTAACGTGCTGGAAATCAAGCCTCATTCTTCCCAGCCATTACAAAGGTCAAGTTTTAAAAAGAAATGGAAAGAGAGAGAGAAAGAATCTGGTGGTTCCTCTTCTTGTCTGATTGGTCAAAGTGTTGCCAAGGAGAATGCATCAATTAATACAGATTGACAACTAACAGTCAAGCTCTGTGTAAATTGTAAATCAGACAGGTTAGCTCTGATTGATCGGGTCTTTGTCCTGATAAATAAACTGAGGAGCCAGTTCAGCTGCTGCAACTACTGACTGACTGACTGCATGAGCAGGTCTTAAAGTTATAAAGGTATTAAAGGTGTAAACATCGCTGTTATTCCTACAATTTGGCCAGCAGAGGTGCTGCTGAGCCATTCTTGGTGATGGATGTTGATGTTCCTCATCCAGAGTTCCAACTCCTGATCCACTAATCCCCGAATCCACATTTTGCATTAATTCAGATCTTTCCTTTTCCGTGCAGCTCACATCCACATTGCGCATGATGATCAATTTTCCTTATTTCCAAAATCTTTTTCAGATTTCCAAACTGTCCCTTACCTTGGCAGATAGGAGCCACCCATAAGGGATAAGAAACAGGAACTGGAGTAGGCCATGAGGTGCCTTGAGCCTAATCTGCCATCCAATAGGGTCATGGCTGATCTGGCATTCCTCATATCCACTCTCCTACCCTTTTCCCATAACCTTTGACTCCCCTACTGCACAAGTAGCTATCTATCTCAGCCTTAAACCTACACAAGGACTCTGTCCCCACAGCTCTCTGTGGCCAGGAGTTCCAAACACTCATGACCCTCTGAGGGAAGAAATTCTTCCTTATCTCTGGCTTAAATTGATATCCCTTTATTCTGAGGCTACACCCTCTGGTCCTAGACTTTCCCTTGAGGGGAAACATCTTGTCAAGCCTCTTATGAATCCCATATGTTTCACTGAGATCACTTCTCATTCTTTTAAATTCTGTTGAGTAGAGTCCCAACCTGATTAACATTTACTCATATGACAATCCCTCCATTCCATGGATCATCCCAGTGAATTTTCTCTCAACTGCCTCCAATGAAATAATGTCTTTACTTTAATAAGGAGACCTTGTGCAGTTGCAGAAAGACTTGCCTACTCTCATAGTCCAATCCCGTTGAAATAAGGAACAGTGTTCCATTAGCCTTCCTGATTACCTGCTGTACCTGTGTGCTGGCTTTCTGTGCTTCATGCGCAAGAACCTGAGTTCCTTTGTGTTATAGCTTTCGGCAGTTTTTTCTCCCATTACACAATACTCTGTTCTTTTATTCTCCCTTCCAAAATGAACAACTTCACATTTTCCCACATTATGCTCCATTTGTCAACATTTTGTCCACTTACTTTACCTGTCAACATGTCTCCGTGAACAGTCTGTGTTCACCTCACTATATGCCTCTCCATGTATTTGTGTGCCATCTGTAAATTTAGCTTCAGTACATTCTTTTCCTTCCTCCAAGACATCAATATACATTACCTACAGTTACAGGCCCAGTGCTGATCCCTGTGGAAACCCATTGGTCACAGGTCACCAATCTGCACAAGAACCCCTTATCCTCATTCACTGTTTCTTGCCCATTGTCCAATTCTCTCTCCATTCCTATACACTGCCATCAACACCATTTACTCTTATCATGTGGCTGACCTTTCATGAGAGATCTTGTTCAATGCCTTCTGGAAGTCCAAATACAGCACAATTGTCAGCTGTCCTTGACCTACTCTGATTGAGGCTACTTCAAAAAACTCTAATAATTTAATCAGACACAAATTCCCTTTCATGAAACCATGTTGGCTCTGCTTGATGAGGTTATGATTTCCCAAATGTGCTGCTGTTACTTCCTGAATACATTGATTCCAATACTTTTCCCACAATAGATATTTAACTAATTAGCATACAGTAACTTGTCTTTTTGAACAGGGTGTCACATTGGCAGCTTTCCAATCTCTGGAACTCCTCCAGAAACCCAGGGTTTTTGGCAAATTGCAGCCAATGCATTCAGTATCTCTGTAGCTACCTCTTTTAGGATCCTAGGATATAAACCATCAGGGCCAGGAGACTGATCTGCCTTTAGCCCCAGAGGTTTGTCTAAAACTACTGCTTGAGTGATAGTGATTGTACGTAATTTTTCCCTCTGTATTCATCAGGATGAATGGGATGTTCAAAGTATTTTCCACCATCAGAATCTCTGTTTAACTATTCTGCCGTTTCCTTGTTCCCTGTAACATCCCCCCAGATTCATTTTCTTAGGAGCCTATGTTCACTTTGACCCCTCTATTCCTTTGTATGCATTTAAAGAAGCTCTTCTTGTCAGTTTTTATATTCCTCACTAGTTTGCCCTCGTAGTTTAATTTCTCTCCTTAGAGCTCAGTCATGACAATGGCATTGGCGGTGGTGAATGTGTCTAATGCAGAATCAGGTGGGTCCAGTGTGGAATCGAACGGGCACATGCAGAATTGCGCTCAGCGTGGATTCGAGTGGGCCCAGTACAGATTCGAGTGGGCCCAGTGCAGAATCGAGTGGGCCCAGTACAGAATCGAGTGGGCCCAGTACAGAATCGAGTGGGCCCACTGCAGAATCGAGTGGGCCCAGTGCAGAATCGAGTGGGCCTACTGCAGAATCGAGTGGGCCCAGTGCAGAATCGAGTGGGTTCAGTGCAGAATCGAGTGGGCCTAGTACAGAATCGAGTGGGCCCACTGCAGAATCGAGTGGGTTCAGTACAGAATCGAGTGGGTTCAGTACAGAATCGAGTGGGCCCAGTGCAGAATCGAGTGGGCCAGTACAGAATCGAGTGGGCCCAGTGCAGAATCGAGTGGGTCCAGTGCAGAATTGAGTGGGCCTAGTACAGAATCGAGTGGGTCCAGTGCAGAAATGAGTGGGCCCAGTACAGAATCGAGTGGGCCCAGTGCAGAATCGAGTGGGCCCAGTGCAGAATCGAGTGGGTTCAGTGCAGAATCGAGTGGGTTCAGTGCAGAATCGAGTGGGCCCAGTACAGAATCGAGTGGGCCCAGTACAGAGTCGAGTGGGCCCAGTACAGAATCGAGTGGGCCCAGTACAGAATCGAGTGGATCCAGTGCAGAATCGAGTGGGTTCAGTCCAGAATCGATTGGGCCCAGTGCAGAATCGAGTGCGCTCAGTGCAGAATCGAGTGCGCTCAGTGCAGAGTCGAGTGATACTGAAGTTCTAGACCCCTCCAAAGGGGTCTCTTGGTTGAAAATTGGTCGAAAGAATCACAAGGAGTATGGTCTGTTTAAAGCAGTTACCAGTTTAATAAATTAAGGCAGCCTGACGCAGATTTGTCCAGCAACACGGAGGTTAAAAGCTTCTGTGTTCCATGGAGAAATAGTGCAATTACATTCGAAAATTGCACATTAATTATATATTTTGTAAGAGATTAAAAAATTACAAGAAAATCTTTAATTACAAGAAAAGACCAATCACATATAACAAGGTGACATGATTTACAGCAGGTTAATCCAATGATATTCCCTGGGAAAGGGATCTTAATTACATAAATCATCATATCATGCTAGCAGTTCAAGGTTAGTTCAAATACCTAATCACTGTCTTATGATTCTTATGATGAAAAATCCATTGTTTTCCCTTATTTCTAAATACAACCAACTTAGCAAAGCATCAGTTCAAGTTCACAGAGTCAAATCATTACTTGCAGCCATTTTGTTGTGTTATTTTAAGTTGAAAAGCCATTTTGTGGTTAATAAAAATCTACATATACTTGTTGCTTCTGATAACAGCCTAAATTCAAATTTTAGATCCTCAATCCCAGCATGGAATCGAGTGGGCCCAGTGCGGAATCGAGTGGGCCCAGTGCGGAATCGAGTGGGCCCAGTGTGGAATTGTGTGGATCCAGTGCAGAATCGAGTGGGCCCAGTGTGGAATATAGTGGGCTCAGCATGGAACTGAGTGGGCCCAGTGCAGAATCGGGTGTGCCCTGTACAGAATCGAGTGGGCCCAGTGCAGACTGTGACGATGCAGTCGGAGGTGAGTTTGGGTTCCTGGCAATTTCTGCATCAACGAGGTGGTCCTCGTGCTGACTCATGACTGTAGCGGTGGAGGTGAGTTTGGGCTCAGTACGTGACTTGGTGGCGTCAGCAGTGGCTTCATCGGTGAGGTAGGCCCGAAGCAGACTCATGGTGATGGCAGAGTCGTGTTTGGGCCGATGCGGAACCTAGTGGCATCGGTGGCAATTTCATTGACGAGATCCAGCAAGGACTCATCGTGGTGAGGACATCGGTGGAGGTGAGATGGGTCCAAAGAGTGGAGCACTGAACAAGAAGGAGGGTAAAGCTGAACACTTTTTATTTATTTCTTTACCTTCATATTTGATGTTTTGGTTTATTTTTCTGTGTTTTAAGATGGCACCAGAGAGTGGCGACACTATATAACACTTTCCATTCTAGTTTGTAACAAAATGCGCTTGATAATAAATACATCAAATCAAAATGAAATCTTTTAGTCGAAGCAATCAGACTGTCCATCTGGATTAAAACAGTGTTTCTTCTGACTATTATCGTGGGGATTTAAAAGTTGAATTTAAGCCTTTGTCAGAAGCAACAAATATATGTAGGTTTTTATTAACAACAAAATAGCTGCAAGTTATGATTTGACATTGTGAACCTGTATTACTGCTTTGCAGAATTAGCTGAAATAGAAGATAAAGCAAACAATGGAGTTCTCATAAAATGAATCATGTGACACTAATTGGTCACTCAAACTAACCTTGAACTGCCAGCATGAGATGATGATCTCCCTAAGACAAGAACCATTTCCCAGGAAGTATCATTGCATTAACCTGCTGTCAATCATGCCACCTTATTACAGTTGATTGGTCTTTTCTTATAATTAAGGCTGTACAGTCTTTCAAAAACATATTAAAAAATGCTTATTGTTTAACTGTAATTGCGCAATTTTGCCACGGAACACAGAAGCTTAAACCTCTGTGTTGCTGGACAAAACTGTGCCAGGCTGCCTTATTTTATTAAACTGATAACCTGGTAATTATATAGATAAAACGGAAGGTCCATTCTCAACGTTAGTGAAAACGTGAAAAATTTCCGAAAAAATCGGAGGCTTTCAGAAAACTTAAACAAAGCGTTGGGCCATGAACTAGCAAACCCACAAGCTGCTGCCCCTAACGCCACTATCTGTATTTATTGCCCTTGGAAGCCCCATGAAATTATATCTATCCTCAGTAATGCACCCGACCGCCACGAGGTCCCTCAGCAATTCATCGATTTCCTAAGTACCACAATTAAAGTTTATGATGGTAATGCCAAAGATCTTTGGGCCCTTATCTGGTCGCCATGGACGGGTTGGGCCGAAGGGTCTGTTTCCCTGCTGTACATCTCTATGACTCTAAGTCTTTACCCTCTCTGAATATGCCCGCTATACTGAACACATTAAGCACAATTTTAATGCTTTCGCTAATGCTGTAGCCCAGGGACAACAGCGACAAGACGATATTCTTGCTGCTGCATCTGCTATATTAGCAAAGCCTATTGACCTCGCTCGTATTCTCAAACTTCGCCCGAACAATAAGGAGTCTGCTGAGGGCTTCCGGGAACATTTTAGAGAGTGTTATGAATCTTATTCTGGAGATGAAAATTGAAATTTCAGTGCTGCCAAAGCTCAATATATCTCGATGCTATTAAACTGCCTGCCGCCCTCTGTAGCCACAGCAGCAAAGATAAATGACTTGCAATGGTTTGAAGCCACTCCTCATCAACTCCATTGTTCTATTAGAGTTTTGTGGAAACAACAAAGTGAAGAAAAGCCTCCAATCCGTGTAAAATGGGAATTTGTTGTTCGAGAGGAGTCTTTTAAACAACTACCCGTGCGTAGTAATGGCGGCTCTGCATCGAGCTGAAACAACAGTCGTGGGTGTAGCTGAGGGGCTCCTCCTGGAAATACACCTCCAGGCTGTTTTAATTGTAGTAGCCCATATCACTAGGCTTGGGACTGCCCAATCCGAGGCTGCTTTATCTGTGGCAACGCTTAGCACTGGGGCACTGCTTGCCCTAGAGTGGCAATAAAGGAAGAACATGGAAACAGTTGTAGAAATCACCCTCAGACCTGTGATAATTGTTGAAGACCTTCTGATAATAAGCATCTTTCATCACAAGCAGGAAGAAGAGGACAGATCACCAATTTTTCCCAAAATAATCCTTTTCCACGATGACTAAATAATTTTCCTTTGTTTTCTGCCTTCCAAACAGGAACCCACAGTCTTACTTAAAGTTAACAACAGATGGTACCCTTTTCTAACTGACACAGGGGCTTTAATGTCTTCTGTGAAATCTGACATGAATCTGCCAATTTCTAAACAGAGAATTTATCTCCAAGGAGAAAGCCACAAATATCCACTCTCTGATCAAGTCCCCATTTATTTCCAAGGCTATTCCCTGTTTCATCGCTTTGTGATTACAACCAACTTATCATGTAACCTGATGGGACGAGACCTGCTGTGTGCCTTCCAAGTTAAACTTGCATGTTCCCCTCATGGTGTCCAACTTGATTCTGACTCATCTGTCCACTAAACCATAATTGTGGCCACTTGATATTGACCCTCCAGTTCCTGGAGAACATATTACTCTTGCTTATGATTGAACAGACCAAGATAAATGTCTTGAAAACTTCTTCGCAGATTTAATTGGAACTAAATGGACTGTGCAGATTTTGGCCCATGTCACCAGCCCAGAGGAGAGGCCGATTTTGTTAAAGTACCTTCTCACTTATGGAAGCAAGGGGACTCATCAGCCCCTCACATCACTCAAAGTAAATCCGCCTCACCATGCTGAGGAAGTTGGCCCTATGATTCACTGTAATTACCAAGGCTGATCTGCATTGTTGCCTACTGCAGACACTTCAAGAAGATATGACTATTCGCTATTATCCAACTCCAACTTCCTGCAATGCCACACTCCAGCACTACGAGAGTCGGGTCATCCTTGATCTAATCAACCTGGATATTTGAGCTGAGACATCCTCTCACGTTTGATTTACAGACTGTGAATATATTCAAGTTGATTTAAAGCCAACTGTTATTAGATTAGATTACTTACAATGTGGAAACAGGCCCTTCGACCCAACAAGTCCACCGACCCGCCACCCACCCAGACCCACTCCCCTACATTTACCCCTTCACTTAACACTACAGTCAATTTAGCATGGCCAATTCACCTAACCTGCACATTTTTGGATTGTGGGAGGAAACCCACGCAGACACAGGGAGAATGTGCAAACTCCACCCAGAGAGTCGCCTGAGATGGGAATTGAACCCGGGTCTCTGGCACTGTGAGGCAGCAGTGCTAACCACTGTGCCACCGTGCCGCTCCAATCCATTATCTTGCCATCCATTCACCAGTACCCACTAAAACAGCAAGCTATACCAAGCCTTACTGCTTTAATTGAAAACTTTCTCCACCAAGGTATATTAGTCCCATGTCAATTGCCTTGTCACACTCATATTATGGCTGTCCCAAATCCTGGCAAACCAGACCAATATGGGATGGTTAAGAGCTATCAATGCCATTGTCCAGCCACTTCAGGCCTTGGTTCCAAACCCAGCTCATATTTTATCCACAATATCATCGGATGCTAAATCTTTTGTTGTTGTTGATCTTCAACATGCCTTTTTCTTCCTGTCTCTTCACGAGAACAGCCAGTACTTATTTGCCTTCACCTTTAATGGACAGCAGCTAACTTGGACTCGACTACACCAAGGCCTCATTCATTCTCCAACACGTTTCTCTCAGATCTTACAGCAATAATTGAGGTCTTTAACCTTGACAAGTGGATCTACACAAGTTCAATATGTAGATGACCTCCTTGTAGCCAGTGTTGATGAAGAATCAAACCACCCTGATGTTGTGCTTCTCCTCAATTACTTGAAGCACTTAGGATACGTAGTCTCTCCACAGAAAGTCTCCATTGCACCACGTCAAGTTAAATTCCTGGGCTTTATGATATGTGCTGACCCACGCTCTCTGGAACAGAGTCGTATCACTCCTGTTATCAACTTCCCAGCCCCAATCAACGCGAAGCAAGTACACCAATGGCTGGGCATGGTCAACTTCCACAGACAGTGGATTCCAAATGCAGCTCTCCTCATGAAGAAGTTGGCTCCATATTCCTCTTATGAAGGGACATTCACCCTCTCCTCAGAAGGACAGCAAGCCTTTGATGATCTAAAGCAAGCTTTGTCACAAGTTCCAGCTCTGGGAAGACCTCTTTATGACAGACCCTTTCAATTATACTGCACTATTATGGATGACTGTGCCTCTTCAGTACTTACTCAACTACAGCGAGATAAACATCGTCCAGTTGCCTATTTTTCTACTAAACTTGACCCTGTTGCCTTGGGACATCCCCACTGCACTGAGATTTTAACTGCCATTTATCTCCGTTTACAATCTGCAGAGAATCTTACACTGAAACAAGACTTTGTCATCTCCAGTTCTCATTCAGGGGTTGCCCTTTTAGGGAATTTTCAAACTCAACATTTGACTGCAGCCCGCCAAAACCGTTATGAGATTTATCTTTTAAATAATCCTTGAGTGACTTTTAAGCATTGTACTACCATTAACCCTGCTGATTTTTTTTTTTTAGCTCATCTTCCTTCAACCTTGTCCACTCCAGAACATAATTGTTTTCTCCTCATTAATGAGGACGTCCAAGTTCAACCAGATCCTTCTGACATTCCAATCCAAACTCCAGATATCAATATGTTCACTGATGGTAGTTCCTTTATTGACCAAACAGGAACTCGTTTTTCAGGCTACGCTATAGTTGATATGGCTCTATCCTGGAGTCTGCTGCCTTTGACAACCCTTTTTCAGCCCAGCAAGCTGAACGTTTTGCTCTGATCCGTGCTTGCATTCTAGGGACAGGGCTCCACGCTAATATTTACACTGATTCCCGATATGCTTTTGGGGCTGAACATGATTTCAGACAACTCTGGAGCAACAGAGGATTTTTGACATCTTCTGGCACTCCCATCTCTCAGCGTCAGCTTGTCTCAGACCTTTTGACCGCACTCCGACTCCCAAAACAGGTTTCAGTTGTCAAATGTACCACCCATGGAATTGGCCAATCCTCTGTTGATATAGGTAACCATGCTGCTGATGTAGCTGCAAAACAAGCTGTTAGCAACTGTCTTATGATTGTGCCCAAAATGGTGAGTCTGACAGGAGTAGGTCTACCTCGGAGAAACTAATGCCAACCATTCAAGATGTTGTTACCTTACAGAGGGACGCCTCAGAATCTGAAAGGCAGTTGTGGTCTAAAGCTGACTGTTTTTGTAATCCTGTTACTACACTATGGAGCACTGTAGCTGGACAGATTTGTATGTCTGATGAATTTGCTTTCTGGGTAGTTGGTTGTATTCATTATGCTACTCACTGTGGCGCTTGTTCAACATCTGACTTGCTTTTGAATACTTGGTGGCATCCACGCCTCCAGCAGATGGCCCAACAAGTAAGTGATGGATGTCTCACTTGTAAGGAACACAATCTGGGAAAAGGTATTCCTTGCCCTATGGGTCAGACACCCCTCCCTGAGAGCCCTTTTCAAACTCTTTAACTGGATTGCATTGAATTGGAAAAGTGTCAAAACTATAAATATGTTTTATTTATTGTTGATTTTTTTCTGAATGGGCCGACTTCCAAAGCTATTGAAAAAACTGTTGAGTATCCTACTGAAGGAGATGATTCCCTGCTTTGGTATTCCTCTTCGTCTGTCTTCTGACAATGGTCCTCATTTTATTGGTGACATAAATGAGGAATTATCCTCTCAATTCAGCATTCGCCACCAACTCAATTGTACTTTTCGCCTCCAGGCTGCAGTTCTTGTGGAGTGTTGTAACCAGGCTCTGAAAACTAAACTCACAAAATGAACTTCTGAGACGGGCCTTTCCTGGGTTAAACTATTGCCCCTGGTTCTGTGTTCACCTATGCTGCACTCCCGCTGGGAGAACTCGCTTATCCCCTTCCGGGTCGGGTCTTTCGCACACCTTGGAATGACGCCACTGCCCCTGTCCACTTTCACCACATGGCAGACGATATGTCCTGCTACGTTCTCTCCTAAACTAACATTTCACGAGGGCTCCATTCTAGAGTACGTGCTGCTCACGAAAAACTCCGCTCCCTTGGAGGAGATCACGATATTGAGCCAGGCTCCTTTTGTCCTCATCAAGAAATGGACATGCCGCAGCCTCCAGCCTCGATGGGAAGGACCCTTTCAGGTCCTGCTCACTACCCCAACTGCTGTCAAAGTGGCGGGGCGATCTGCATGGGTTCACATCCACCATTGTAAGGTCATTGGAGATGTATCTAAGAAGGGGGGAAGATGATGAAAATGATGGAGATGATGAGAATGATTGGGAAGATGATAGAGAGATTGAGAATGAAAGGGAACTGAGAAGGGAGTCGGAACCAGACTTTTAGGGCATCGCTGCCTTTACGAACAACAATTTTCCTTCTGTTTTAGATATCCTAACCTTTGCTGCAGAAATAGCTACCAGGATGAGAACCTCTTTCATCCTGAAATGTGGACTTGCCTTGGCCAGCATTAGTACACAAGAGAGGACCATCTATCTGTGTGACCCTGAACAACAAGAGACTGTATACCACCTATTGTGTGGAATATTACTCAAGATGATCGTCGTAATGGCCAACTACATCAACAAGATCGGACAGTCCATTGACAGAACATTAACTGTAACTGGATTGCATTCTATATCCCTCTAAAGCTGAGGGATAACGTTCATCCAACTGATTGGTTGAAAAGGCTCAAGCTGCATAACCCTCATCTTCCTGTAAGAGAAGGCTGGCTCCCTGTAGGTCAGAGAAATGAATGGGGGACTGTCTACAGCAAGAATCATTGTCTTCCTGTGAGAGCATTTTAAGTGCGAGCAGCAGCGGAGGTAGGACGAACTCAGAAGACTGCAGATAAGGTAAGGCAGTTTTTATTAAAGTTACTTACCGGTAGCGGGCAGCGGTGTTTTTCTTTCACAGAAGGAGCGGGAGCAGCGGAGGGAGTGACAAGGACCCGAGGGGCAGCCGGGAAGGAAAGCAGTGACCATATATATCAGCAAGGCGGCTAAACCAGAGACTCTACTCCTGCAGTGTCTCCCACCCGCCCTCCTCCTCTAACCCAGTTAATAAGTAGGAAGAGCGGGAGCGACGACAAGGGGGCTGCCGGTAATATATCTGGGCAGTGGCTGAGCCCGAGACACTACACGTGTTGTGTCTCCCCCCTAACCAAACATCGGACTCTGGTTTGTTAAGGTAAAGATTTTCTATTTCTTTATCAGTGATTGGTTAAAAATTTACTTTTTATGCTCTATCTATTAATTGGTTTTTAGAAAAAGACTTGCAGAGAGATATCAGAAAGTATTTTAACTCAAACTTATAGAAAGTAATAAAGTAATTAACTAAGCAGAGATGGCTGGGCAGGTGATGTGCTGTCGCTGTATGATGTGGGAGCTGGCTGATCCCATTGTGAAAGGCAGTGACCACATCTGCAGCAAGTGTTGGTTGCTAGAAGAACTCCGGCTCAGAGTTGATGATCTGGAATCTGAGCTTCAAACACTGCGGCACATCCGGGAGGGGGAGAGTTACCTGGACGCTTTGTTTCAGGAGGCAGTCACACCTGGGAGATTAAGTAATTCACATTCAGTTAGTGATCAGGGCCCTCAGAGTGTGACTGTAAGTGAGGTAGGTAGGGGGAACCTGAGTTCAGGAGTGCAGGAGCCTCAGCCCTTGACCTTGTCCAACAGGTATGAGATTCTTGCTCCCTGTACGGATGGGGAAAAGGGCTCTGGACAGGATGAGCCAGCTGACCACGGCACCATGGTGCAGAAGGCCATTAAAGAGGGGGAGGCAAAAAGACAAGTAGTTGTTATCGGGGATTCTATAATTAGGGGGACAGATAGTATCCTATGCAAGACGGATCGGGAGTCTCGCATGGTCTGTTGCCTGCCCAGTGCCAGGGTGCGGGACATCTCCGACCGGCTTGAAAGGATATTGGAGCGGGAGGGGGAGGATCCAGTTGTTGTGGTCCACGTTGGGACTAACAACATAGGCAAAGCTGGGGTGGAGGACCTGTTTAAGGATTATCAAGCACTAGGAAGGAAATTGAAGTACAGGTCCTCAAGGGTCATAATCTCCAGATTACTGCCCAAACCTTGTGCCAATTGGCATAGGGATAAGAAAATTAGGGAAGTAAACACATGGCTAAGGGATTGGCGTGGGAAAGAGGGATTCCATTTCATGGGGCATTGGCATAAGTTTTGGAACTGGGGGGATCTGTACCGTTGGGACGGTCTCCACCTGAACCGATCTGGTACCAATGTTCTAGCGAAGAGGATAAATAGGGTGGTCAGTAGGACTTTAAACTTCTGAGTTGGGGGGAAGGGAAAGTGAAAGCAACAGAGTATGCAGTTAAATGGAAAGATAAGCAGCAGGATAGCATGTATGCAGGTGGATTTAAGCTTGAGGCAAACTAGGAATGCAAAAAAAAGGAAGGATAACTTAGGACATCTTAAGACTTCCAATATCTCTAATGATAAGAAAGTTAGCATTAAGGCACTTTACCTGAATGCTCGTAGCATTCATAACAAAGTCGATGAACTAACGGCACAGATCATCGTGAAAGATTATGATGTGGTAGGCATCACAGAGACGTGGTTGCAGGGGGTTCAGGACTGGCAGTTAAACATCCAAGGATTTACAACTTATCGAAAAGACAGGGAGGTGGGCAGAGGGGGCGGGGTGGCCTTGTTAGTTGAGAACAAAATTAAATCTATGGCACTGAATGACATAGGGTCGGATGATGTGGAGTCTGTGGGTGGAATTGAGGAACCACAAAGGCTAAAAAACCATAGTGGGAGTTATGTACAGACCTCCTAACAGTGGTCAGGACCAGAGGCGCAACATGTACCGGGAAATAGAAAAGGCATGTCAGAAAGGCAAGGTCACGGTGATCATGGGGGAATTCAATATGCAGGTGGACTGGGTAAATAATGTTGCCAGTGGATCCAAAGAAAGGGAATTCTTGGAATGCTTACAGGATGGCTTTTTGGAACAGCTTGTCATGGAGCCCACAAGGGAGCAGGCTATTTTGGACCCAGTACTATGTAATGAACCAGACTTTATAAAAGATCTTAATGTAAGGGAACACTTAGGAAGCAGCGATCATAATATGGGAGAGTTCAGTCTGCAGTTTGAAAGAGAGAAGGCAAAATCTGATGTAATGGTGTTACAGTTAAATAAAGGTAATTGAGGGCATGAGAGAGGAACTGTCAAAAATTGACTGGAAGCAGAGCCTAGCAGGGAAGACAGTAGAGCAAACATGGCAGGAGTTTGTGGGTATAATTGAGGACACAGTACAGAGGTTCATCCCCAAGAAAAGATAGATTATCCGGGGAAGGATTGGACAGCCATGGCTGACAAAGGAAGTCAGGAAATGTATCAAAGAAAAAGAGAGATCCTATAAAGTGGCCAAGAGCACTGGGAAATCAGAAGATTGAGAAGGCTACAAAAACAAACAGAGGATAACAAAGAGAGAGATAAGGAAGGAGAGGATCAAATATGAAGGTAGGCTAGCTAGTAATATTAGAAATGATAGTAAAAGTTTCTTTCAATATATAAGGAACAAACGACAGGCAAAAGTAGACATTGGGCCACTTCAAACTGATGCTGGAAGGCTAGTGATGAGAGATAAGGAAATAGCTGGAGAACTTAATAAGTACTTTGCGTCAGTCTTCACAGTGGAAGACATGAGTAATATCCCAACAATAAAGGGAGTCAGGGGGCTGAGTTGAGTATGGTTGCCACTACAAAAGAGATCGTGCTAGAAAAGCTAAAAGGTCTTAAAATTGACAAATCTCTTGGCCCCAATGAGCTACATTTTAGAGTTCTGAGGGAGGTGACTGAGGAATTAGCGGAGGTGTTGGTTGAGATCTTTTAAAAGTCACTGGAGTCAGGGAAAGTCCCGAATGATTGGAAGATTGCTGTTGTAACCCCATTGTTCAAGAAAGGATCAAGACAAATGATGGAAAATTATAGGCCAATTAGCCTAACCTCGGTTGTTGGTAAAATTCTCGAATCCATCGTTAAGGATGAGGTTTCTAAATTCTTGAAAGAGCAGGGTCGGATTAGTACAAGTCAACATGGATTTAGTAAAGGGAGGTTGTGCCTGACAAACCTGTTGGAATTTTTTGAAGAGGTGACAAGTCGGTTCGACCAGGGAAACCCAGTGGATGTGGTCTATCTAGACTTCCAAAAGGCCTTTGATAAGGTGCCACACGGGAGGCTGCTGAGTAAGGTGAGGGCCCATGGTATTCGAGGTGAGCTACTGGCATGGATTGAGGGTTGGCTATCTGACAGAAGGCAGAAAGTTGGGATAAGAGGTTCTTTTTTGCAATGGCAGCCGGTGACCAGCGGTGTCCCACAGGGTTCAGTGTTGGGGCCGCAGCTGTTCACATTATATATTAATGATCTGGATGAAGGGACTGGGGGCATTCTAGCGAAGTTTGCCGATGATACAAAGTTAGGTGGACAGGCAGGTAGTACTGAGGAAGTGGGGAGGTTGCAGAAGGATCTGGACAGTTTGGGAGAGTGGTCCAGGAAATGGCTGATGAAGTTCAATTTAAGCAAATGCGAGGTCTTGCACTTTGGTAAAATAGAATACAAGCATGGACTACTTTCTAACCGGTGAGAACATTCATAAAGCCAAAGTATAAAGGGATCTGGGAGTGCTAGTCGAGTGGGCGGCACGGTGGCACAGTGGTTAGCACTGCTGCCTCACAGCGCTAGAGACCCAGGTTCGATTCCAGCCTTGGGTGATTGTGCAAACTCCACACAAACCTTCTCCCTGTGTCTGCGTGGGTTTCCTCTGGGTGTTCCAGTTTCCTTCCACAGTCCAAAGGTGTGAGTGTCAGGTGAATTGGCCATGCTAAATTGCTCATAGTGCTAGGTGCATTAGCCAGAGGGAAATGGGTCTGGGTGGGTTACTCTTCGAAGGTTCTGTGTGGACTTGATGGGCCAAAGGGCCTTTTTCCACGCTGTAGGGAATCTGATCATGATGACCCTGCTTTATACAGACCGCATTCCATTGATTGTTTTGACAAATCTTGAAGCCGAGAGGTCCCGCCTGGGGTCTACATCTTCGGTAGCTTCAGTTAACAGCAACAATCTAATAATTGCATTCTATTAAAAAAATCTCCTGAGCTGCTATGCTATAGTGTTTGTAAACTTAAGATAAATACTAAACTTTTAGGATGGAACTAGAGTAGATGTTGAGGATGGAGTGTTGGTTTTAAAGGAATGGAATGATTGATGTTTGCTTTATTTTTGGACGGGGTGGAGATGGCTAGAGATTTAAGGGGCAATATGGCAGGCTCAAAACATTTGAGAACTTTAACAATTTCAACTAATGATGGGACCAAGAGGAGATGTTGGCTGGTGAGCAGTTCAGTGGGAATAGGACTGAGGGAGCAGGAGATAAGTTTTTTGAAAATGTGGATCATAGATCAGCTGTAAGGGGAGATTGGAGAGAAGTTTGAGAAAAGTGAGAGGTGAGGGCGAGGCAGGGGAGATTTTACAGCAAGCTTGACTCTCTGGGCCTTTGGAAGGGTGGGAAGGAACTGATTGGACGGTCTCAGTCTTCGTGACAAAGCCGTCTGTGTACTCCTTCCATTTACTGTTGGGGTTGGGGGTGGAGAAGAGAGAGGAGCACAGTTTGAGAAGATGTGATCAAAGGGAAAGTAAATCAGGTGTTACCTTTACACTCCAGAATGATTCTGAAATAATAAGCAGTTTTAACAAATGATAATTGGGCCCAACATCATTTTACATGGTCCAGCCAATTCTGGTCAATGTGAAACCAGTTCGCCAAACTTAGTCTTTCAAAATTGCATTTTTTGGCTTTACACAGGCTGATAATATTGTCCTTGCAATTGAATTGCTAATCTTTCACTTCCAGCTTTCTCATGTTCCTGATTGTTTTGTTGTCCATTTGATGGTCATGTCCAGGGACTCCATTGCTCATGGGAAGACAATGATTCTTGCTGTAGACAGTCCCTCATTCATTTCTCTGACCTACAGGAAGCCAGCATTTTCTTACAGGAAGATGAAGGATATGCATCTTGAGCCTTTTCAGCCAATCAGTTGGATGAAGGTTGTCCCTCAGGTTTCGAGGGATATAGAATGCAATTCAGTTACAGTTAACGTTATAGTAACTATTACCAGTTTAGGAAGGATATCTAGATTTGAAGAGCGGAAATTATTCAGTTCGCTATCAAAAACCAGAAACTTCAGCTGATGACCAAGTTGAGTAATTGTGTAATGTACACTGTTAGAAGGGCTGTGATCCAAGGATTTATTTTGAAAATGAGATTCTGTAGAACTTCATGAAGGTATCCTAATATTTTTTACAAAGGACACTTTGCTGAGGAAAACGCCCTGAAGACAACAATGTTTCACCCTGCACAGAGCAGGGAGCTTGGATTGAGTCATACAGTTTAAAGAAATTTTACAGAGACCTCACAAGACCAGTTTGTGAATGAGTCATAGATCTGCATTTTAAACTCAGTAAGAAACAATTTGACTTGCTCAAGAGCTCCAGCACATCATCTTTCCCACTCAGGGAGGGTTTATGGAGAGGATTGGCTTGGAATCTGTTTTTTATTCTCCCATGGGATTGTGGGTGTTGCTGGTTCGCTGGCCAGCATTTACTGACTGTCCTTGGATGCCTTTGAGAAAGTGGGAGTGAACTGCATTTTCGAACCGCTGCAGTCACATGCTGTATGTAGACCCAGAATGCCCTTACTCCAGAATTTTAATCCAACCACTGTGGCAATATATTTCCAAACCAGATTGTTGGGTGGCTTGGAAGGAAATGGAAAGTTGTGGTTTTCCCATGTATCTGCTGTCCTTGTCCTTTGAGAGGGAAGTGGTCATGGGGTTTGGAAGGTGCTGTCTGAAGAGCTTCAGTGAATTTCTGCCGTGCATCTTGTAGATAGTATACACGGCTGCAACTGAGCATCAATGGTGAAAGGAGTGAGTGATTGCGAATGTGGTGCCAATCAAGTGGGCTACTTTGTCCTGAATGATGCCAAGCTTTTTGAGTGCTGTTGGGGTTACACTCATCCAGACACCTGTGGAGTAATCTATCATACTCCTAACGTGTGCCTTATAGATGGAGAACAGGCTTTGGGGAGTCAGGAGGTGAGTTATTCGTGCAGGATTCTTCACCTCTGACCCATTGTAGCCAGTGTGTTTATATGGTAAGTCTAATTGAGTTTCTGGTCAATGGTAACCCCAGGATGTGCTCGTGGGGGATACAGTGTTGGTAACACCATTGAATATCAAGGGGTTTTGTTTCGATTGTCTCCTATTGGAGATAGCCATTGCCTGACATCTGTGCATGTGAATGTTACTTACTATTTGTCAGCCCAAACCTGGATATTGTCCAGATCTTGTTGCATTTGGACACGATTCCTACAGTTTTATCTGAGGAGTCACAAATGTTGCTGAATATTGTGCAATCATTGGTGAACATTCCTATTTCTGACTTCATGTTAGAGGGAAGGTGATTGATGAAGCAGCTGAAGATTGTGGTGCCTTGGGCCCTTTCCTGAGGATCTCCTGCAGAGATGTCCTGGAGCTGAGATGACTGACCTCCAACAACCACGATCATCGTCCTATGTGCCAGGCATGACTCCAACCATCGGAGAGCGTGTCCTCTCATACCCATCACTTCCAGTTTTTCTGTGGCTGCTTGATGCCATCTTCAGTCAAATGGAACCTTCATGTCAAGGGATGTCACTCTCAGCTCCCCTCTAGAATCGAGCTCTTTCCGCCATGTTCTCCAAGGCTGCAATGAGATCAAGAGCTGAGTGGACCCGGCAGAATCCAAACTG
Source organism: Chiloscyllium plagiosum (assembly GCF_037043375.1). NCBI lineage: Eukaryota > Metazoa > Chordata > Chondrichthyes > Orectolobiformes > Hemiscylliidae > Chiloscyllium > Chiloscyllium plagiosum. The sequence continues at coordinate 97,533,327 of NW_028270148.1, forward strand.
GGCGCCAGTGAGCAGGTTATTTCTGAGCAGGTGCTGCTTGATAGTGTCATTGCTGACACCTTCATCACTTTACTGATGATTGTGAATCGACCAATAGTGCAGTAATTGGCTGGGTTGGATATGTCTGCTTTTTGTATCCAGGACGTGCCTGGTCATTGTTCCACATTGTCGGCTCGATGCCAGTGTTGTAACTGTACTGGAAGAGTTTAGCAGGAGTTCTGGAGCAGAAGCCTTCAGTGCCATGGCCACAGTGCTGTCAGGGCCCATTGCCTTTGCAGTATCCAGTGCCTCCAACAGTTTCTAAACATCACATGGTATCTGTGAGGCTGGGGGCCAATGGAGCAGATCAAAACGGATCATCCCCTCGGAACGTCAGGCTGAAGATTGCTGTGAATGTTTCACCCTTGTCTTTTACACTGACGTGCTGGCCTCTTCCATCACTGAGGCTGGGTATATTTGTGGAGACTCCTCCTCTCATGAGTTGTTTAATTGTCCAGCAACAGTCTTGACCAAATGTGGCAGGACTGCAGAGCTTAGACTGATCTGTTGCTTGGGGTTACCTTAGCTCTGTCTATCACTCACTGCTATTTAACATGCACACAGTCCTGTTTGATAGCTTCAGAAGGTTGGGCATCTCATTTTGAGGTATACATGGTGCTGCTCCTGGCCAGCCCTCCTGCACTCTCCATTGAATCACGATTAATGCCTTGACTTGATGGTAATGGTTGACTGGGGGGTATTCTGGGCCAGGAGGTTACAGATTGTGCTGGAGTACAATTCTGCTGCTGCTGATGGCTCCCAGTGCTTCATGGATGAAGTCTTCATGTCCTAGATCTGTTGGAAGCCTGTCCCTTTTAACAAAGTGATAGTGTCACACAACGAAGTGGAGGGTATTGTCAATGTGGTTGTGTTGCTCTAGATAGGCTGTTATCTAATGCTCCAGCAAGTTTAATAAGCATCTGGAAAGAGGCTTCATGTCTTGCAGTTTGAAGTGTATGTGAACCTTAGTTTGTGGGAAGGGCTAATTGTACAAACCACAGCTCACTTCTCGAAGCATTCAGGTGCATGTAGGGGAAAAAAGGAATGTAATTCCTGATTTTTTTTTTGTCTAAAGTATAATGTACAGGGGTAGGAGGGTAAGAACGTTCTGAGCTATGATAATTATACAGTGTATTAATTTGTTCCATCCTAATTGTTTAATTTACTTGCAATGCCCATTAACAATAGCTCCAATTCCTGACAAGGATATAGTGCTTATCTCATTAAAATCACTATTTTAATATATTAACATATTCCCAAGGATACATAGCATTTAACACCTGCAAAGAATAAACTTTTCTATTTCAAATCATAAAACTCCCAATTATTAATGTGTTGGTAAACCCTTGAAAAGTAAACACTTCTGAATTAATGTTTTTGAAAAAGTATTTTTCAGTAGATTAGATTATTTTTAGATTCAAACTTCTTATGTGTGTTGAGATTGTGTTGCCTAATATTTGTTAAAATGATGTACAAATGTTTCTGCTCAGGGACCTTGAACTAATTCCACTCCCTCTGAAACCTAATTGAATCACAGGGGAGATGGAGTTGCTTTATACAAAGGGCTGTCATAAATGAAATACATTTGGTGCTTCAGGTCTATTTTCATGCTTGGTGTTGTCTCCACTCCCTAAAAATGGGACTGTCCATAATTGAACAGACAGCTTTCATTTACTATCATTTTATTGCAATTTTTGGAGTTCCTGGTAAGAAACCGAAGCTGGGTGATTATTTATTTCCTTGTTAACCGATCTTTAACTCGCTTCTTGTTCTACTTCTCACTCAGCCTGGGAAACCTCAGGCTTTGTCACTTTCAGCTTGAATCCAGTTTCAGGTACTCCTTCAATAAACAGAAAATGCTGCAATTTATGAAGTTTAAATTCATCAGAAACTGTATGGACATGCAGTACATGAGGACATTACGTGCTGGTCCATGTTTGGAGAAACAGATGTTTCCAGACCCATTGCTGCCGATGCTCTTCACTGCTGGGGCTTTTCATTGTCCCATGTTTGTGTCTGTTATTGATACATTGATTTCTATGATTAGTTCACAACTCGGTGATATCTGTACCTTGTAAATACCAGGAGGGTGGAATGCAAACTGCAGGGAATGTGCTCTTCACTTTCTTATTTCCTAGCTCCTCGGTTCATTTCTGAATGTTTTCTGGATTGGGAGGGGAATTTTCTTGTTTTCGATCTGACCAGTAATATCTCATGTGCATAAACATATTGTGAAGTTATCAGGCAGGGAAAGCTCAATCAGGGCATAAAGAAGCAAAGAGAAGGATATTTTGATATGGGAAGCTGAAGTAAGGTGGGTGGAGGCCCTTGTGGATCATAACCAGCAGAATACAACTATTGGGAAGAGTGACTTGAACTTTTTGCTGTAATTTTCAACTAAGAGTATGTCATTAACTTAGAAATGTTGCTCTTTTTGTTGTAGCTAACCTCCTGACAATTGCCCTCCTGTCTCGAGGAGGCTGTGGTCTATCCAAACAGATCATTCTTTACTTGGTGGGTATGACAACAGCTGATCTTCTGGTCATCATTTTCAATGTGATCATCTATTACATGCTTGGATACTGTATACCATTTTCATTTCTGGACTACACTTCCATATATAACATCAAGGAGGTTATTAACTATTTAGTTATTGATTACTCGGTCTGGTTGATGGTCGCTTTTACTGTTGACCGCTTTGTCCTCATTTGTTGTCAACATTTCAGAGAAAAGTATTGCAGGAAGGAGACTGCAGCTGTGGTGATAGTGACTGTGTGTGTTGTGTTCTCACTCAAAAATATTCCCTTGTATTTTGCATTTGAGCCAATCTATATAATTAACAATGTGGAGTGGGGCTCTCATTTCAAACACACCTTGCCAGGATGGATCACTTACGACGAGATTGGTGCAATTTTAAACCCATTGTTGCCATATTTTATAATTTTATCATTCAATGCATTGACTGTTCGCCACATTGTGATGGCTAATCGAACCCACAGAGCACTGCGAGGTCAACGCAACACCCAGAACAGCGACGATCCAGAGATGCAGAGCCGAAGGAAATCCATCATTTTCCTCTTCACCATTTCTGGCACTTTTATCATGCTGTTGATGCCATATGTTGTGTTTTTCCTCATTTCCAGGATTACAAGAAATCTTTATGAACCAGATCATTATACGGATCCCCTCCTAATCGCAGATTACACTGCAGATATGTTTGGACTGCTGAGCACCTGTACAAACACATGCGTTTACGCACTGGCCCAGACTAAATTCAGAGAAAAGTTGCGAGATGCCATAATGTATCCATTTTTTGCAATTGTTAAATATGTGACGAAACCAAAGCAACACCAACCACAGCAGCTGCACTGTGGCAGCAATCTCCTGAATTGTAATTTGAATTCTTTCCTCAGACTTCAGCCTGTCCTGTGTAGGCCTCAGCTCAGTGACTGTCCTCTCACTGCTGCTGAAGTACATGGGGAGCTGTTGTAATGTCTGTGATGCTCTTTCAGATGAGCAGATAACTCAGGGTCAGCCTCCCATCTCAGGTGAACAGAATGGACGTCAGAGCATTATTATGGAAAAGAACCAGGGAGCTCTTTCCATTCTCCTGTTTCTGTCTGAACCAACATCATCAGAATCAGACTGTGGGGCTCTTTATCTTCCTGCTGTTTGTGAAGCTCTGTGATGTATTTGTTTGTTGTTATGATTTCTACATTTCATCACAATGATTATAATAGTGAGAACACTTCAATATAATCTGATGAACGTGAAGTGAGTAAGAATGCACTAAGATCCTTAATGTAAACTCAATCTTTTGGAAACTTAAGAGGAATTTACAATTAAAATTATTGTATTATGCAAAGACATTTTAATTGTGTGTAATTTTGAATATGTAAGTAACCACGACAAATAATTACTAATGTAAAAAAATGCGGTATTACAGTCTGTGAACAATGTAAAATAGTTTGATGTAACTGTTGAAGGCGAGAGTACTCAGTCTGAATACATGAGTTTCCATCTGGTTTTGTATGGGATGGATCCCAAAAGGCTCCTGGGAGTTTCGGGACCAGCCGGACACAGATCAACAAAAGCTCAGGGCTGTCACAGTCCAGCCACAGGATGACCCCATTGGCTCAGTGATACTACAGTGTGTGACCTCCCCCCAGGAGAGGGGGGTTCTGTGAGGGTCTATCTACAACTGATGACCCTAAAGGACCCTCAAGGTGAACTACTAAGAGCTTGAAGGAAGTCTTGATGGAGGTGAGTGGCTGCAGAGTTCAACAATGAAAGTGAATCCAATGCTGAAAGAGGGGGATACCTGAACAGGCAGGAGAGGGCAAAGACTGGTCGAAGTGTCTGGGCTAATGTGATCTGGCCCCAGGGGCGATGGTGACTCTGGAATGGGCTGGAGACAAGGTGACCATTCTATTTCTGAGGCAGGGATTGTAGTGATTGCTGTGGAAAGGGGGGACTATACAACATGACGTGAGGTCACGTTGGAAAGGCTGAGCAATGTGCTCATGAGTGGGAGTTGAGCATTCAGTATTACAAGAGCTAACTGCATGGAGACAGACCCTTCAGTGCAACGAGTCCAAACTGACCATGTTCCCAAACTAAACCAGTCCCACTTGCCTTTGCTTGGCCCATATCCCTCCAAACCTTTCCTCTTCATGAACTTATTCAAATATCTTCCAAACATTGTAACTGTACCTGCATCCACCACTTTCTCTGGCGGTTCATTCCACACACAAACCACTCATTGTGGAAAAGGTTATCCCTTATTTCCTTTTTAAAATTTTCCCCTCCCCCTTAAAAATATGGCCCCTAGTTTTGAACTTGCCTAACCCGAGGGAAAAGACCCTTGTCATTCTCCTTATCGATGATCCTCATGACTTTATAAACCTCTGTAAGGTCACACTTCAAACTCCTCAGCTCAAGGGGAGAAGGTCCCAGTCATTCCAGTATTTTCATATTTCAAACCCAGAAACATCTTGGTTAATCCATCTGAACCCTCTCCAGTTTAATAATATCCTTCCAATAACAGAATGATAATCTTTCCTCCCATTGGACATCAAAAATCTCTCTCCGTCTGCCTTTTGGACATTGAAAGATTCTACATCCACTGCCTTTTGAGGAGGAGAAATCCAAAGACTCACAAAAATCTAAAAGAAAAAAACGCTTCCTCATTTCTGTCTTAGTGGGCACCCCCTTATTTTTTTAAACAGTGACCATATGACGTAGGAGCAGAATTTGGCTATTTCGCCCATTGAGTCTGCTCTGGCACTGAATGAGATCACGGCAAATCTGATAATCCTCAACCCCATGTTCCTGCCTTTTCCCCATAACCTTGATTCCCTTCCTGGTTAGAAATGTGTCTATCTCAGCCTTGAATATACTGAATGGCCCAGCCTCGACAGCCCTGTGTGGTAAAGAATCCCATCGATTCACTGCTCTCTGACAGTCAGAATTCCTCCTCATCCCTGTATTAAATGAGTGACCCTCACTGTGAGACTGTGCCCTCTGCTTCTCGACTCTCCCACCGGGGAAGCCCCCTCTCCATATTGACCCTGTCAATCCCCCTAAGAATCGTGTATGTTTCAGTAAGGTGGTCTCTCATTCTTCAAAATCCCAATGAGCACAAACCCAACGTACTCAACCTCTTCTCATAAGAGACTGTCTCCATACCTGGAATCAACCAAGTTTTTTTATTCACTCATGGTATGTGGGTGTTTCTGGGTCGGCCAAAATTCATTGTCCATCCCCAATTCCCAGAGGGAAATTAAGAGTCAACACCATTACTGTGGGTCTGGAGTCACATGTCACCCAGACCTGGTGAGGACAGCAGTTTGTTCCTTAAATGACATTAGTGAACCAGATGGGTTTTCCAACAATCAACAATGGATACAGACTCTTAATTCCAGATTTAAAAATTTGAATTAAAATTCTCTCAGCTGCCACATCCAGCAGGATTTGAACCCAACTCCCCACAACATTCCCTGGGTTTCTGGATGAACAGCCAAGTGACATCACCGCAGCACCATCAGCTCCTCTTCACTGGTCCCTTTAGTGAACCTTCTCTTGACTGCCCCCCCCCCCAGCCCCCACCCCCACCCTCCCCATGTCAGGATATCTTTCTTTAGATAAGGGGACCAAAAGGGTTCACAGGATTCCAACTGTGGGCTGGCCAGTTTTAGCAAGGCATCACTATTTTTTATTCTCCATTCCCTGTGAAATAAAGGCCAACAGTCCATTTGATTCACTATGGCCTACTGAACGTAGATGCTTGATTTTTGTGATTCATACAACAATCCCTATGTGCTGCAGCTTCCTGTAGTCTTCAGCTCTTCTACTCCTCCTGCCAAAATGCATAGCTTCTCATTTTCCCACATTATATTCCATCTGCCAATGTTTTGTCCATTCAGTTGTGATTATGCTGCTCCTTTAACAAGGTCACGTTGTCCTTGGTTTTTTTTTCCAAGATGTCATAAACATACAGGTTCGGAAAAGTCTGGGTTTGAAGGGTTTTAGGGACAGTTTGATGATAACTCACAGAAACTGCCTCAGACAAAAGGCTCTTAAGTTTAAAAAAACACTTGTACAATGAGAGGGGAGTGGCCAGTTCTCCCAGCTCAGTGTCACTCTGGTTTGGTTTTGGTCTGGCTGATCACTGAAAGCAGTCAGGTCATTGTAAATGCTGCTGGACCCAAAGAAGCAAGTATAGGCTGATGCTCCTCTCTCTCTCTGACATCTCTCCTGGAAGACCCTGGGATGATCTTACCTTTTGTGCCGTGGGATGTTTATGGGGATGGTTGCAAGGATTGGGAACAGCATCATTAAGTTGGGATAACCTGTTGGTTTTTCAGATTGGTTAAGTTACTCAGTATTCTGTTCTATTTTGTTTGTGTTTCATTTGGTAATCTTGGAAGTAATTCTGTTTTGTTTATAACTAAATGATTTGATCAACGGCATCCCTCCTGGAATATCTGCGTTACACCTGCTGAAAGCAACGAGCAAACTTATGGTCTGGGTACTTTCTTGAAATATTTTGAGGGGGTCAAGCCTGGTCCATAACAGAAGAGTTAGATGATTGTTTTTGATGGACATGGACACAGACTCAATGAGCCAAACGGTGTGGACCGGGTGGATAGGAAGCAGCTGCTGCCCTTAGGTGAAGGGTCTGAAACAAGGAGGCATAATTTTTGGGTGTGAGGGTTCGGGAGGACTTGAGGAAAACTTCTTCCTCCCAGAAGGCTGATGGGAATTTGGAATGGATTACCTTGGAGGTAGAACCAGGAAACCTCACAAACTTTAAAAAGGAAGTAGCTGAACAACTTGTAGGTGTGAATGATTGGTCAGGAGTTATTGGACCTTTTATTGGAGGTGAGAGGGCTGCATTAAAAAAAATCTCAAGCCTGATGAAGCTAATTTATTTCTCCTTTCCTATTGCTGTAAGCTGTGGCTGTTAATATGTCAATGACCTATATAATTATGAACCAGTCACCCTGTGCCTCCTTCAAACAAGTGAAAGCGACTAGAAAAACAAATAATCATCTCAGCAAACCCTGTGCACAGTGACCATTAAACTACCTACCCAGCTTTTCCCTCTAACCAGAACACCAGTGTGTTTTGTCTGTTTGTTTGTGTACATAGATAGGAGTTCATTAGTGGATGAGATTTTTGTTTATCAGCAGTTCATAATTATTTCTCTGCAGTTGGGATCTATTTATTTATAGTAAAGAATAACACTTGTTAACTACACAAACCAAGTCCATGCTTTCTGTCAACCTGGGTTGAAAAGTCAGGTAACTTGGCGTATTCTGCATATGACCAGGGCCATATTGGAATAGACCCAGGCCTCATTAAAATAAGGCTCCAAAGCCTGGATTATTCTGTTGGAGAATTGCAGTGTAGCCCAGAAAGGCTGTCCTGCATCATTGCCATATGCTGTGCACCTCCCAACTGCTCACAACAAAAGGGGGAGATGTCCTAGCTTTAGGATCCACAAACAGTCACAACCTCCTGCTGGCTGCATCTCACTTTGTACACAGAGCCAGCATCTCCTCATCTTTTATTCCCCCACTGAAAAGCAACAGTGCAAACCCCATTGACAATGAGTTTCAGGAACTCGCTTTTTAAAAGTATAGCAGTTCCTTCCTCAGTCTTTTGTTGTAAAACAGTCCTTTTCCCATTTTAATTTGCAATCACAAATACAAGAAAATACAATGTTATTTTCAGACAGGCATGGCCAAAGACAAATCCAAGTGGGGTATTAGTCAGCAGGTTGTTACTGACTCAGTGCCCTGTTAGAGCACTGTCATTGAGGATGGGGATGTTTGTGGAGTCTCTTCCTTTGGTTATTGTACAAGTGAGCATCACCATTCCCCACTGGGATTTACATGGGATGTGAAAACAAAGACAATACTTTTAAAAGTGTTTGGGGGTTGTTTTAGGTCAGTTGATAGGTGAATGGGACATGGTGTAAGGTGAATATGGACCGCAATGTTTCTGACGGCCATAAGATTATGAAGGGTAGAATATGGGAGGCCAGCAAGCTGTACATTGATGTAGTTAAGTCAAGAGGTAATGGGAACAAGTGAGGGTTTCAGCAAGTGATGAGTCAAATATGACTCTGTTTACAGGAAGCCTGCTTTATTATTAAATAGTTGTCAGAGGGATAGAGTCAGAAGCTCAGGAACAGAGTTTGCTGCAGGAATCAAAACCAATGCTTCTGTCTCCCTCCGAGCATAACCTCCAAGCAATGCCATGGGATCTTTTACAACAACTCGACAAGGTAGAGAGAGCCTTGTTTAGTGCTTCATATGGAAAATGGAAGCTCAAAAAGTGAAGTATTCCTTCAATTCTGCACTGGACCATCAGTCCTGACATTTCTGCTCAAGCTCAGAAACAGAAACTGGGAGAACCAGGACACTGTTCAATATGACCATCCCTCATCCCCTATCCTAATGCCATATTCTTACTTTGTCCCCATACTCCTTAATATTTTTAATACCTAAAATGTGATCAATCTCTTTCTTGGTGATATTCAGTGACTTGGCCTCCACTGCCTCCTGTGGGAGAGAATGACATTGACATTGGGTCACCAGCCTTTCAGTGAAGAATTGCTTCCTGATCATATGGGACTGGAACCCAGAGCCTTGTGATTCAGACAGAGGGGATCCCAATTGAGACACAGTTACACCTGGAAAGGAAATATTTACAGGGAAGGAACAGGGGAGTGGGAATGACTAGATAACTCTTTCATAAAACCAGTCCAAGCCAAATAGATTCTTTTCTAATGAGTAAATGAAGATCAGGGAAAATCAGATCCTCAAATTGAAACTTCAGTCTTATTTCATGTTCAAATTCATTTTTATCAATTCAATCAAAAAGACCTGAAAGAGGTGAACAGTGCAGAATAAACAGTCTCAGATAAATGAGTAATGACAGTGTGAAACTGTATTGTAACAACATGGCAGGAACCTCTACATCTATCGTGGCATGTGGAGAGTTCCTGCACTGATGCTGCGGATATGAGGTGAGCAAATGGTCTCGGGGAACAGAAACATGGTCCTATTTGTTGTTCATTTCTCAGACTATTTCTATTGTTCAGAAACACGATATCCAAATGTTTAAGGAACTGTCACAAACAGAGAACATCTGGTGATTCAGGGTCTGTCTTCATTGATTTGTCATCTCTGCTTCCGAAAAACTGGGTCTAATGGAACGCTCGATAATCGAACAGACAGCTTCCATTTCCTGTAATTTCCTGGCTATCTCTGGAGTCCCTGGGAAGAAGCTAAACCTGATTGTTTTTATCCGAATCACTTTTTCAGTCTGTTCTTGTTCTTGATGTATCCTTCAACGTACGACACCTCAGTCTCTCTCTGCGCTGAGTTCACTTTCAGGATATTCTTTCAATTAACAACTCTTTCTGCTATTTATTAAATTTATTCTCTCTCAGCAAACATTTTGGCATTTAGTATCAGATGTTTGGGAGGAGATTAATGATAAATTAACCAAGCTTGAGAGGATTCTATCGCTGCAGGTTTTCCTTGCCTCATATATGTCTGGGTCTGCTGTCGATCCATGGGATAAAGATTGATCGTTATGATTAATCAACAACTTCATTATCCTGGAACATGCAAATATCAGGATGGGAGAAGGCAAACTCAACAGTCTTCGCTCTTCCTCTGTCTATAAATTCCTGTGTCCCAGGTCATGTTCATAAAACTTCCCAGTTTGGGGGAGGAATTTACTTCATTGTACTCTGTGCAGTATTGCCACCCTCGTATGGATATGGTGAGTTTATCAGTTAGGGGCTAGTCACGGTGGAAGTGAAGAGGAACGTACCATTTTGATATAAAAGTCAAATAATGCAGATGCTGGAAACCTGAAGAAATGTTTTGAAACATTAACTCTGTTTCTTTTTCCACAAATGCCACGAGATCTACTGAGTTTCTCCAGCACCTTCTGATTTTATATGACATTTTGATATATGAGAGGAAGTGACATGGGTGCAGGGTCTTATGGAGCATGAACACCCACACAGACATGTTAGAATAAATGACCTGATATTGAGCTATAACCTCCAAGCAATGCTCTGTCATTAATTTGGAGATTTTGCTCTTTTCTTTGGAGCTAACCTCCTGACAATTATCCTCCTGTTCTGAGGAGGCTGTGGTCTGTTCAAAGGGATCACCCTTTACTTGGTAGGTATGACAACAGCAGACCTACTGATCATTATTTTCAATTTGATAATCTTTTCCATGCTAGGATGCTGCTTCCCCTTCTCATTTCTTGACTACACTCCCATACACAGTATCAATGAGGTGATCAACTGCGTGGACGTTGACTGCTCTGTCTGGCTGACAGTCACTTTCACTGTAGTTCGCTTTGTCCTCATTTGTTGTCAAAAGTTCACAGAGAAGTATTGCAGGGAGAAGACTGCAGCTGTGGTAATAGCAACTGTCTGTATTGTGCTCTGCTTCAAATGTTTTTCCCCATACTTTGCTTTTGAGCCTATCGGTGTAGTGGGGTGCTCAGTTCAAATTAACGTATTATACGTTAACAGGATGGGTGACTTTTGACTGGCTAGCCCGCTGACAGATAGACCACCCATTTAGTATTCTCAGGGGTTCCACTTCCTGGAACCTATTCTGCAGGAAACTCTCATCCTGTGTGCCTTGGAGAGACTCAACGCTAGGAACCCTGACCTTGAGTAACCAGAGGCACTTTTCACACATGGTTATGCAGGTCATTTCAAAGTATCCTGGTGTTCAATCTGTTATGAAGTTGAAGGCATGTACTGTACCTTGAAGAGAGAGTGAATACTGTTCTGAACTGAGAGATTACAAACACCTGTGTATATGGAGAGGATGGCAATCCCAGAGTATATTAGAAAATTGAGAGTATGTAACATTTAACTGTGAAATGGATACCTGAGTTGATTGCTGTTTTGACTACAATTCACATTTAACCAATCAGCTTAAATTATGCAAGCCAAAAAGTGTGGTGCTGGAAAAGCACAGCAGGTTAGGCAGCAGCTGAGGAGATACTAAAACCAAATCAAATTTGAATTTATTGTTTTGCCAACATCTAACCAATGAGACAATCTGATGTTGAGTGGAAATAAAACACAGACATTTTGAAAATTGGTCAGGGAGCAATTGCCATAGAGAAAGAAATGCATAGAGAGCTAATATCTTGCTCTCCAAGAAATGAGGAAACACACTTGAATAAATGTACCTTTACATGTGAAACATACTTGCAGTAAAAAGGCAGAAGGAAACCCAGGGAAATCCTCAGCTGGAAGGAGAAAGACACAGAAGAAAACAGCGGCTGTGTGGTTTTGAAATGAAGTTGATGTAATTTTAATGAATTGTTGTAGAGTTGGAGGCAGACAGTAAGCAGTTAAGAGAAAGGGGGGCTTAGAGAAGTGAATAGTTGTTGTTTCATATTCACTTTTCGAGTTAAAAATAATTGATTTTACTTTGTTGAAATAGTAGAATTGGGGACTTAGCTGATAATTTGGATATGGTATCTTCAATTCTCCATATGAGGACCCTGGATGAAGTCACATAGATTTTTAACATCATGAGATTGGTCAAGGTGTAGTCTTGTCTTTGGAGGGGGCTGTATAATGACACTCTGAATTCGAAAGTGCAAAAAACAGTACTGACTTCTAACTTCCAGACTCTCAAACATACTTCAAGTCACACAAAAAACATCTCATCCAGTCATGGATTCAGCTCAGTGCTTAGTCTGAAAGACCGTCACGTTGGAGAGCGGACAGCAATATCTCAGGGCACAGTCCATGCACATCACTCACATGCTCCCCACTTCCACGGATAATGGCATCCAACACATGCCAGCCTCAAAGACCCCCATGTCATATATCGAGCCAACTTACAGGACCCTTCTGCACTTCAATGCTGCCCCTTGGTGTGCACTGACAACTCTCGTTGTAACACTGCAGCAAGGACCCTGTATATTCAGGGCCAGACACTCAGCCCATGGACTGGACCAGGCTGCATCTCCAGGCTCTCCACTTACTTTCAGAGCACTTACTCACTCGGAGCCGGCCTGGATGCTCAAGATTCCCTCCTCCCATTGCTTTAGCTCACATTTTCTGCTGATTTTCTCTCTTAGCCAGGCTCATACACTGCTGTCTGACCTTGCCATTGAGCACAGATACAAAGCCAGGAAGCTTGTCAGAGTTGTCAGCAGGCCCCAGTGAAGTCAAGGCAGAGAGCTTTCTCTCAGGGGTTCCCTGTGCAGTAAGTCTGGGGCAGCCTCCAGTACCAGTCCAGGGCCTGCTCGGGGCAGTCAGAGTCAGGAGCCTCTCCGTATCATGGGAGAGCTATCGAATGGCAGGCAGCCTGCCTCCCGCCTTGAGTCTTTCTATCCTGTTTGGGCTGTTCTCCTCCTGGAATGAGAGTGAGGCAGGTATTAAGGGAGATGAAAGTGGGTGGCACAGCTGGTGCTGTTGGTGCGGATGGGAAGGTGCCCTGCTTGAGTGAGTAGGCATGTAGAGGGCATGCAGGGTTAGTGGTGTTGGGGGTTGGGCTGGATAACAGCCAGTGGGGGAGATGTTGCAGACAATAGTGAGAGTGGGAAAGGATGAGCTTTAGTGGGTGGTGGGTACAGGAGCAGAAACAGAGTGAGTGTGAGGTATTGGAGAGAAGACGGTGCAACGTAACCTGGCAGAGTGGAGAAGGACATTGACCTTCTTCGGACAGCGCTGGGCATTCCTCCAGGCGGCTGAGACTGCACTGACCCGGGTGGGAACCTCAGACAGGGCTGGCATGGTCTGGTGTCGGGGTGTCCTCTCCTGCCTCTGGAGCTGGAGAAAGTCCTGCATCCGCGGCACCCCATCCAGCAGGAGCCTGCCCGCAGTGTGGGGTACCGATTTCCTCCTGTCTGCCATTCCTGGGGCAAATATCAGCAACTGTGCAGGGCAGCTCCACACTGACAGCTTCATCATTCAGTCACAATCCAAGCAGAATACAGAAAGTACAGGAGAGAGATTAAGAATGGAATGGGTAAAGAGATTTTATCCCACCTCTGGTTACTGACTCACTTCTCAAAGGGTTTTGTCTCTCTCCAATCTCTTAAAACTTTTCAAAATTTTTAACAAGAGAACAATCCCAAATTCTTTCATTTCTCCACACAATTTAAATCTAACTTCCTGTAACTGGGCGACCAGAACTGGACACAGTTTTCCAGAAGAGGCCTCACCTCAACATGACTTCCCAACTCCTGTACCCAAAGGTCTGAGCAATGAAGGTATGTATGTCAAAAGCCTTTTTATCCACCACATCTACATGTGATGTAAACTTCAAAGAATTATGTACCTGAACCCCAAGGATCCCCTGTTCTGCAGATAACATGTAAACAACAGTACAATCTGTACCAACTCAGGAGTTAAACATAATCAAGTGTAAAGCGAAAGATAAAAAAAGCTGGGATGAGCAAGTGAAAAAGAAATGGGATGAGGAAGTGGGAAAAGGAAAGCAAAGATTTATTCAGGAACAAAGATTTCAATGCACTGAAGAGTTTGAGGAGAGTGAACTGCAAAGCATGGTGCCCATGGCTCAAAGCACAATCACCAATGGGAAGGTGAAAGGGCCATGGTACTAGAGTTCAGGGAAAGAGACATTGTTGTATATTTACATGTTGATAAAGTCACACATTGTTACAGCTGATTCTACTGCAGTCTGTATTAAAGTCTAAAAATGTGGAGATTTTGGGAGGGCCGATTAGCTCTCTAAAGAGAGAAGAAATCTAAATATAGAAGACTTGCCAAGGATGTGTCGATGTGTGTGTGATGGGGTGTGATGTGTGACTGTCAATGATACCGATATCGTTCACATTCATTTTATTCCACTGTGGATGACACCATTAACACAAACTGGACACTGTTGTCACATGGTGCGGGTGTAAGATCGATGTAGTGCAGTGATGCACAGCAACATGTCTGCTCCCTTGACTGATGACGGCTGGAAACCACATCAAACTGTCTTTGTGTCTGCACCAAAGTGAAGACACGACAGACATATTGTGAGTCTTTAATCAATTCTCTCATCAGACGCACACACAGACATTTCTGCAGTTGATAGCAGGACATCAGAATGGTGTGTTTAGTCGGTTCAGAATATTCTCAAAGGAGAGAAGGACCAGCAGGAGGTTGTTGTGCATATTGGAACCAACGATGTGGGGAAAGAAGAGGATGACGTTCTGGGAAGAGTGCACAGGAAATTAGGCAGGAGGTTAAAAAGTAGACCTCGGAGGGTAGTAATGTCTGGATTACACCCATTGCCATGTGCTCTGAGGGTAGGTATATGAGGGTACAACAGCTGAATGTGCAGCAGAAGAGCTGTTACAGGGGGGAAGGATAGACATTTTTGGATCACTGGAATTTCTCTGGGGTGGAGTGACCTGTATAAGAAAGACAGATTGTACTTAAATTGGAAGTAGACTAATAAACTGGTGGGAAGATTTGCTGGGGCTTCTCGGGAGGATTTAAATTAGTCAGGGGGACAAGGTGGGACCCAGAGAGATCGATGAGAAAAGAGATCGGACTGAGACTGTTGCAACTGGGGAAAGGAACAAGTCAAACAGTCAGTGCAGGCGGAAACAAAGCAGAGAATGAGGTAGGACTGATAAATTAAACGGCATTTATTTCGAAGCAAGAGTCCCGACAGATAAGGCAGGTGGAATCACGGCATAGTTGGGAAAATGGGACTGGGATATCATGGCCATTACAGAGATTTGGCTAAGGGAGGGACAGCACTGGCAGCTTAATGTTACAGGGTATATATGCTTATAGGAAGAATAGAACTGAGGGAATGGAGAGGCGTTTTTGGTTAGGGATAATATTAGTGTTGTACTGAGGAAGGATAAGGTAAATAGCCAAGGTCATTCACCCAGGGTGGGGGAGTCCAACATTAGACGGCATAGGTTTAGGGTGAAAGGTGAAAGATTTAAAAGGGACCAAAGGAGCAAATCTTTCACGCAGAGGGTGGTAGATGTATGGAATAATCTCCAGAGGAAGTGGTGGAGGCTGGTGGAATAGTAACATTTTAAAGGCATTTGGATTGGCATATGAACAGGAAGAATTTAGAGGGATATGGGTGAAATGCTGGCAAAAGGGATGAGATTAATAGAGGATATCTGATCGGTATGGGTGAGTTGGATGAAATGATCTTTTTCTATGCTGAACAGCTCTGTGGTTTTCTGACTGTGTGGGTGAGGGGGCAAAGTGAGAAAGGCAAGGCAAGGCAGGGATGGTGTGAGCATCCGTGTAGAGAGCACTAAGAGAGTGAGCAAGGAGCCCTGAGATGGACCTGGCCCAATTGTTCTCCTTCAATCGTCCGGTGTAGGTGAAGATTGTATTGTGTCATATCTGTTAAAAATAACTGTGCCTGTTTGTTCAAAGACCGCAAACTAATTTCACTCTCTCTGCAACCGTACAAAATCACAGGGGAGATTTAGTTGCTTTATATAATGGATGAATGTCTGATGATTCAGATCTGTCAACAACAATTGATATCGCCCTCCCTCTCTGAAAATGGAATTATCAACAATTGAACAGATAGCTTTCACTTACTACCATTTCCTCACAATCTTTGGAGTTCCTGGTAAGAAGCTGAAGCAGGTTGTGTTATCTTTTCAATCCCACTTTGACTCTGTTCTTTCCCCTGATATATCTCTCAGTGTATAAACCCTCCCTCTTTCTCTCCTCATGCTGGACCCAGTTTCAGGTGTTCCTACAAGAAACAGCTCATGCTGTAATTTGTGAATTTTAGTTGAGTTCCATGAGGACATGAGGAATCTGTGACCTGACGTGTGCTAAATGGTCCTTGTCTGGGAGGAACAGGTACTTTCAGATTTCTGGATCCCAAAGCTCTCTCCGACTGGGTTTTTATTGCCATGTGTCTGGGTCTGTTGCTGGGACATGGGCTTGGATTTGATGTTGGTCAGTGGGATCAAGCAGGTCGATGGGATAGTACCCGGTCCACGTACTCGGACACCTGAATGATCTTCACAGTGGGACCAAGAGCTGGTCACCCAAGTCACATGGTGCCAGGGGCCTCCTCAGTGAAGCACACGGTGAGGGCGGGTGTCCACTGGGAGAAGGGTCAGGCCATGAAGAGCAAGTCAGCTCCGGCCGTCAAAGTACAGGGCTGTGGGGATGAGCAGGCAGCTGAGGGGAAGTGGGATTGTGTAAATCTCCTTCAGCTGTGGGGAGGCAGCATTGAGAGTTGTGAACCTTAATTGTTGAGGGAGCAGGTTAAACTGTGAACTTTAACCCTGAAGTCTCTGTGACAGTGCCATCTTTCACAAACTCCTTTGCTAAGGTGGAGACATCATCCTCCCCATCCAGGGCAGGTCCAAATCCGAGGAGTGGGCCCTCCCCTGTGTTGCAGCTATCGGGCAGAGTTGGCAGAGTTGGGCAGTAGATTGGGCATGTCTGGTCAATGTGGTTGATTTGCCGCAAGAGGCTGAGGGTGAGAACGAGGACCAGTGGAGGTGTGTCCAAACTGACTCTGATGGAAGAGGAGATGTTGAGTTGATCATTCACCTGGAGACCCACTGGAAGATTGGATGGGCAGGAGGGTGTGCATGAAGTGATATTCAGCAAGCCTACTCCAGGAAGGAAGGTCAGAAGAAGGGAGATATTGTCACCATTGGCAGAGGGAGAATGGTGGCATCTCCGCTGAAATGGAGGCGTTTGTGATTCTGTTCAACTGCTTTCACAGAGAGGGCATGTGTCTTCTAAAATGATCACAGATGAAGATGTAAACATCATTAATCTCTTCTTTTTTAAAACAGCTTAACAGTTGGTCCCTGTAACCGCTCCTCAGTGAGCAGCATTGCACACTGAGGTGGAATAGGGAGCTACACACGGGGCTATGGGCTTGTGTCTGATGAAGCATCACATCTTGATGGGTTTCTGCACATCTGCTGAGGAGTAGGGGGTTGGGGGGTGGTCACAAGCACATCCCAATCTCTGGTGGAGGCTGATAAATCAGGTGCTGTGGACTATACATGCTGATGTGTAATAGAGTTCGGCTGGGAGTTAGGTTTCGGTCAGGGTTAGGTCTAGGATTTGGATTAGTGTTAAGTCTATGGTTAAGGTTAGGATTAGACTTAGGTCTAGAGTTTAGGGTTATGGTTAGGGTTGTGGTTAAGTTTTGGGTTAGACTTACACTAGGTTTATGATTAGGTTTGTGGTTGAGTTTAGAATTCAGATTCAGGTTCGGGTTAACGTCAGGGTTACGATTAGGGTTAGGGGTCGAGTTAATATAAGGGTTTCGTGGAGATTAGGATTTGATTTGGGATTTAGTTTTGGGAGAGAGTAAGGGTTAGGTCTACAGTTTAAGATTGGGGGAGGATTCGGGTGAGTGTTAGGGTTAGGGCTAGTGTGATCCATTGCAATGTCACTGAACTCAATGTGCAAGAGAAAAGTGAATGAGGTTATCTGAAGTCATCATTGGGTCATTGTCCCTGAGTCAGGAAAGTATGGAGGGCCAAGTGAGCCTCAGAGTGGGACATGTGGAGGAGTACTCACCATCGGGAAGTACCTGTCAGGGCACTCCTGATGGGGACAGTTACTCCTCTACCCTCTGCCACTGACACCAGTGCTTCAGAGAGCCATGGTGATGAAGGAGATTCCTGACACTGTGCAGGAGAGCCTCACCATGTCAGGGTCCAGACAGACTCAGCCAAACAGAGGACCACCCCCAAGGCCATTCCAGACAAAGGGATATTAGAGTCAGCCGCCTGCCTCCAGGACCACTGGCAGCTCATGGGGAAGGCTACAGTGCAGCAGGCAGGAACAATGTAAGAAATCACACTGAGTCTGTATGGGAGAACACGGGGAATAATTTATGATGTCTTTACAGGAATGGTATTGCTGATAACCTTCATTATATACATGCACATGAGGATGGATGTGTAGTTATTGCTGTCGTTCATTTGGCTGGTCTTATGGATAGATGTTAACTTGAGGGTTTACTAACCAGGGCTTGTTGATGGTGTGTATCCCAGCATCCTTTTCAGTACCTGCCTTACCTTTGCCATATACACAATGGACCTGTCACTGGTCATAGCTTGAGGTGACATTGTGGAGTTCAGCAGGATGTCAATCCTTTTGACAGATCACCTTGGTGCTTGTGTGAATCTTATTGCAATATCAATCTACATCTGGTCTCATGTGTCTCACTGGGGTCATGAGCCAACTCTTCAATAAACAGCCCTTATCTCCCAGATTCTATCCTCCAATGGCTGTACATTGCCCATTATGGAACCAAGGGGTGTTGAAGGTTGTATGGGTCATGACCCCTCCCTGGAATAGACACAGATACCTGGAAAAGCCTTTGTCGATAATTGCTGACTAATTGGACCCTTCAGGAGTGAGCCCCTTTAATATTTACAAATGCCCCTGGTTGTCTCACTGATACCTCAACAGTAACATGCTTGTAATCGATGACACCTTCCAGTTTTGAGGATCCAGCAAGATTCCTGAATCCTGTGGCATGTTCCTGCTTGGTGAACTTTATCTGTGGTGAACATAATGTAGGTGTAAGCACACCAAATCCTTGTAGATATTACCACCATCATGCAGTGTTGTACAGGAGCTTACAGCCCACTGTAAAGAGCTCAGTCTAATGGTTACAAACAGCTGGAGGCATGAAAACTCAAAGCTACGAGTCACCTTAAGATGAAACAGGTATAAAAGCGCCGTGTCTGCGTGGGTTTCCTCTGGGTGCTCCGGTTTCCTCCCACAGTCCAAATATGTGCAGGTTAGGTGAATTGGCTGTGCTAAATTGCACATAGTGTTAGGTGCAAGTGAAATGCAGGGGAATGGGTCTTGGTGGGTTGCTCTTCGGAGGGTCAGTGTGGACTTGTTGGGCCAAAGGGCCTATTTCCACACTGTAAGTAATCTAATCTGTCAAAGCTTGGTGTGAGAGAAATGGGTTTGTATTTATGGGACATTGACACCAGTACTGGGGAGGAAGTGAACTGTTCTAATGGGATGGTCTTCATCTGAACCATGCTGGGACCACAGTCCGAGTGAATCACAAAACCACGACTGCAGACAGGGCTTGAAACTAAATAGGAGAGAGGGAGTGGTCAGTTATCGGGGAAATTAGAAAACCCAAATAAAAGGAGGAGGTAAGAGCGCAGAACTCAGGAGAGGTGATTAAAATCTCCAGCACAGACAGGACAGAGGGTATGGAAAGGGTGAGCAATCAGTCTTCAAGCAAACTGGACAAACGATTGACAATGAGAAGAGGGCCGATTAATACAGGAGTGAAGGTGCTCCATCTGAACCCACGCAGTATAAGGAATACGGTAAATGAGCTTGTGGCACAGATCAAAATGGGCAGGTATGACGCGGTGAGCATCACGGAGACATGGCTGCAAGGGGATCAGGATGGGCAGCTGAATATTCAAGGATATATACCCGATCGAAAAGATAGGCAGGAGGGCAGAGGGAGTGGGGATGCCTTATTAGGAAGAAATGAAATTATATCAGTAGTAAGAAACAAAGCAGGGTCAGATGGTGTAGAATCTGTGTGGGGAGAATTGAGGAACTGCAGAGTTTTAAAATACCCATAGTTGGAGTTCTGTACAGATCTACAGATAGTAGACAGGAGCTGGGTGCAGGATACACCCGGAAAAAATGTGTAGGAATGGCAGAGTGAGAGTGGTCATGGGAGATTGCAATATGCAGGTGGACTGCTGACATCAGTTTGGTCGGGGATTGTGGAATGTCTCTGAGATGGCTTTTTGGAGCAGCTTATGGTGGAAACAGTCAATACTGGATTTAGTGTTGTGCAATGAGGCAGACTCGATGAGGAAGCTTAAGCTGAAGGAACCCTTCGGAGGCAGTGATCATAATATGATTGAATTTACTCTGCAATTGCAGAGGGAGAAGATAGAATCAGAGATAACGGTATTAAAGTTGAATAAAGGCAACTACAGAGGGATGAGGGAGGGGCTGGGTGGAATTGCTTGGGAGAGGAGCCCAACAGGAAAGACCATGGAACAGCAATGGCAGGAGTTTCTGGGAGTAATTCAGGAGACACAACAGAGATTCATCCTGAGGAAAAAGAAGCAAGGTACAGGGAGGATGAGGGAACCCTGGCTGACCAGGGGAGTCAGGGACAGCATCAACGCAAAAGAGAAAGCATATAATGTGGTGAAGGGCAGTGGGAAACCCGAGGATTGGGAAGTTTACAAAGACCAATAGAGGGCGACATGGAAATAAATAAAGAGGGAGAAGATTAAATATGAGGGTAAGCTGGCCATATTATAATGGAAGACTGTAAGAGTTTCTATAAATTTATAAAAGGTAAAAGAGAGGCAGAAGTGAATGTTGGACCGCTGGAAAATGATGCTGAAGAGACAGTAGAGGGGAGCAAGGAAATGGCTAAGGAACTGAATAATTACTTTGTGTCAGTCTTCACGGTAGAAGACATGAGTAATATCCCAAACATTCAGTGAGGGGGCAGACCTGAGTATGGTGGCCATCACCAAGGAGAAGGTACGAGAAAAACTAAACGGCCTGAAGGTGAACAAATTACCTCGACTCGATGGACTACACCCCAGAGTGTGAACGGAGATAGCTGAAGAGATAATGGAGGTGTCAGTGGTGATCATTCAGGAATCATGAGAATCACGAAGGCTCCCAGAGGACTGGAAATTTAACATGACATCCCTGTTTAAAAGGGAAAATACAAAAGATGGAAAATTACAGAACAATTAGACAAATCTCGGTTGTGGGTAAGATCCTGGAATCCATTGTGAAGGATGAGATTTCTGAATATTTGGATAGTAAAGTAGGGCAAAGTCAGCATGGTCTCATCAAGGGGAGGTCATGCCTGACAAATCTGCGAGAATGCTTTGAGGAAGTAACAAGCAGGTTAGACCAAGGAGAGTCAATGGATGTTCTCTGCATGGACTTTAAGAAGGCCTTTGACAAGGGGTCACACAGGAGGCTACTGAGTAAAATAAGGGCCCATGCTGTCAGAGGCAAGATGCCAGCATGGACAGAGGCTTGGCTATCTGGCAGAAAGCAGAGAGTAAGGAGAAATGGGGCCTTCTCAGGATTGCAACCTGTGACAAGTGGTATTCCGCAAGGCTCAGTGTTGGGACCACAACTTTTCATTTTATCCATGAATGATCTGGATGAAGGAACTGAGGGCATTCTGGCTCAGTTTGCAGACAATACAAAGATAGGCAGAGGGACAGGCAGCATTGAGGAGGTGGGGAGGCTGCAGAAGGATTTGGACAGGTTAGCAGAGTGGGCAAAGAAGTGGAAGATGGAGTACAGCGTGGGATAGTGTGAGGTCATGCACCTTGATAGGGATAATTGAAGCTGGGACTATTTTCTAAACGGAGAGAAACTTCAGAATTCTGAAGTGCAAAGAGACTTGAGAGTTCCGGTCCGGGAAGGCAACTGCAATGATGGGATTTATTTTGAAAGGACTTGAATATAAAAGCAGGGATGGACGTCTGAGGTTATATAAAGCTCTGGTCAAATCACATTTGGAGCATTGTGTGCAGCTTTGGGCCCCATATCTCAGGAAGGATGTACTGGAGTGTGAGCAGGGGAGGTTCACAAGAATGTAAAGCTTAATACATGAGGAATGTTTGAGAACGCTGGGTTTATACTCGATGAAGTTTCGAAGGATCGGTGGTGGGGGGGATCTAATTAATACTGACAGAATAGTGAATGACCTGGACAGAGTGGATGTTGGGCAGGTGTTTCCATTGGTAGGAGAGACTCGGACCCGAGGGCACAGCCTTCAAGGAAAGGGAAGACCTTTTAGAACGGAGATAAAGAGAAACATCTTCAGCCAGAGAGTGGGGAATCTATGGAATTCATTGCCATAGAAGACTGTGGAGGCCAGATCATTGAGTATATTTCAGACTGAGATAGATAGGTTCTTGAGTATCAAGGGGATCAAGGGTTTTGGGGAGAAAGCGGAAGAATAGGGTAGAGAAGCCTCTCAGCCAGGATTGAATGGTGGAGCAAACCCGATGGGCTGAATGGCCTAATTTCAGTTCCTACGTCTTATGGCCATATGGTCCTTTAAAGCTATGGACACTAATATCCAGGTACACAATTTGAACAGATTTGTCACAAAGAGACATCATTAACTTCTGTGCAAAAACTGCAGCTCCAGATGCTGCAGGTAGATTGCCCTCTGTTTGTAAACTCAAGGCACTGATTGTACATTCTCCTTTCAGGCTGCTGTTATTCTGAATGGTTTCATTACACAGGACTAGGTCCATTATGTCCCTGTGGTACAGAGCCCACCTGCCCCTGGCTATCTGCCCTCTTGAACCTTTTTGTCTTGATCTCCTCCCACTTTGACAACCCCCTGGGGACAGCTGCCCCTGGACTCCTGTCTGAGTCTCAGAATTAACAACAGCCCTATCCTGAGCCCTCAGCACCCTGTCTCTCCTCTGCTATGATTTTTATTTAACCTACAGTAAGTTGGCAAAATAAAATGTAGATCAGTGCTTCCACCTTCCTGAGAACCCTCACCAACTCCATCCAACCTCTCAGCCTGCAAAAGTATTGATGGATGTTTATCCACCTCAGTGCCCCTGACATAACACTGCTGGAAACCCCTCTCCCCATTCTGTTTTGTCTGTGTAACCTCTGTAAAGTAGAATACATCCCACACAGTGAAGCTGAATTGAGCTCATAATGAGCTTCAGTGTATGTAAATTCATCAACATTCAAAGGGGGCAGCCCCTCCCAGCCCCACCCACTCTTCTGTTGAATTGCAGACTGGCATCAGACAATGTGGTGGGGGGGTACACCCACTCAATCCATCTGTGTAAAGGGATTCTGGTTTGAGGAAGATTTTATTTCCTTCCAATTTATGCAATATTTCTACACATTTGTGAGTTTGCCTGATGGGAAATCCCAGTAACTATGTGAGGCTAAAGAAATAATATCTCAATATTGTAAGATGAAGTCGGTGGGAGGAAACATGTGTACAGTGTGAACCTCAACATAGATTTATTGGACCAAATGACCTGTTGTTGTGCTGTAATTTTCAAACAATATTGTGTTATTAATCTGGGGATTCTGCTCTTTTCTTTGTAGCTAACCTCCTGACAATTGTCCTTCTAATTCGTGGAGGCTGTGGTCTCTCCAAAGGGATCACTCTTTATTTGGTGGGTATGACGACAGTTGATCTCCTGGTCATTGTTTCGAATGTGATAATCTACTACATGCTTTACTGCTATTTCCCATTTTCATTTCTACACTTCACCTCAATAAGGAGCATCAATGTGATTATCAACTACACAGCTGTTGACTGCTCTGTTTGGCTCACGGTCGCTTTCACTGTCGATCGCTTTGTCCTCATTTGTTGCCAGAGGTTGAGAGCAAAGTATTGCAGGGAGGAGACTGCAGCTGTGGTGATAGTGACTGTGTGTGTTGTGTTCGCTTGCCTGAATATTCCCCTATATTTTGCTTTTGAGCCAATGTATATAATAAACAATGTGGAGTGGGATGCTTATTTCAAGCCAGCCTACTTTATCTTACTAGGATGGATAACCTTTGACTGGTTTCACACAATTTTAAACCCACTATTGCCATTCTTTCTGATTTTACTGCTCAATGCACTGACTGTCCAACACATTGTGATGGCGAATCGAACCCGCAGAGCACTGCAAGGTCAACGCAACACCCAGAACAGCGATGATCCAGAGATGCAGAGCCGAAGGAAATCCATCACTTTATTGTTTGCCATTTCTGGCACTTTCATTGTGCTGTGGATGCCATATACTATGTTTTTCCTAATTTCTAGAATTACAAACCCATTTTATGAGCCAGATGATTATACTGATCCCATATTAATCGCAGACTAAACTGCAGATATGTTTCAGCTGCTGAGCTCCTGTACAAACACATGTGTTTATGCATTGGCTCAGTCTAAATTCAGAGACAACTTGAGAAATGCAATAATGTCTCCATTTCTTGCAATTATTCATTGTGTCAAATATTATGCTACGAAAGTGACTGGAAACAAAGTTGCAAAGCCTTTACATCAATCTACTGAATACTACAATTCTGTCTTCAGAGGTTGATATGAACAATAAGTAACAGTCCTGGCTCTGTGGTGATATTCTCACCTCTGCATCACAGGGTCATGTGATCAAGCACATGACTGAGGCTGACAGAATTCCACTTCAGATGAGCTGGTAACACAACACCAGTCCACGCTCCTCATTGGGTGTAACATTTCCCACAGCCCTCCTTTAGGACAAGCAGTGATGTCATCCATGGTCTTCTGGCTAATATTTATCCTCTAACCAACATCACTGACAGCAGATTGTTTGATCATTTCTCTTAATGTTGAATGTGATGTCTCACTGTGTACAGATTCACTCCTACATTACAACAATGACTTCTTTTTAAAGTACTTTGTGAGTTGTGCAGGTTTCTTTATTAACTCCCGGGATGTGTGTCTCTCTGGCTGGGCCCAGCATTTATTGCCTGTCCCTAGTTGCCCTTGAGAAGGTGGTGGGGAGCTGCCATCTTGACCCACTGCAGTCCATGTTCTGTAGGTGGATCCACAATGCCCGAAGGGAGGGAATTCCAGGATTTTGATCCAGCAACAGTGAAAGATACACTTCCAAGTCAGGATGGTCAGGGACGTTGTGGATAATTTGCAGGTTGAAGGTTAAGGTGCCACTGGTGTCCTCACTCAGCAGCATGGTGACCATCATCACCCAGTAGCCTGTTATTCCACGAAATTGGATCCTGTTGCCTGTGGCCTCCCTCCCTGCACCCAAATCCTAACTGCTGTCTACTTGTTAGTCCAGGCAGTTTCTAATGTGACCCTTCCCCAGCCCGTACGGGTGTACACCTCACACTCTGCTGTCACCCTCCTCACGCCTCAGCAGACCCAGCACCTTGCCCAAGCTGGTTCTGAGATCTCACTGTTACCGAACCCTTACCTATCGTTTCGGTCCTGCTCCACTTTGAATCCTGCTCCGTTCCTTGAGCAACCCCCTGACAATCTCCCTGATCCCCCACATGACTGTTTGATTCGGAATCATTTCCTTACTGCTCCTCACCCAGATTTGACAGAGCTCCCATTTGAAAATCCTTACCTTATATTTTATGTTGATGGTCCTTCCTCTGTTTCACCGGACGGTGTCTGGCAGTCAGGCGATACTATCCCAACAGACACTGCTGTTCAGGAGTCTGCTGCTTTTCAGAGCCCTGTCTCCGCACTGAAAGCTGAGCTTTTTGCCCTGACCAGAGCTTGTATTTCAGCCACTGATCAAATTGCTCACGTTTACACTGATTCCAGGGACACATTCGGTGTTGCCCAGGAGTTTGGCCGCCTCTGGCAGGAACATGCTTCCTGACTTCTACGGGGACTCCCATTCATAATGCTCTTTGGGTTAAAAATCTCCTCGATGCTATTCTGCTTCCTCACCAATTGGCTGTTATTAAACACATTGTACACGCAAAAGGGGACACTCCAGTACAATGAGGACATGCCCGTGCAGATTCGGCTGCTAAGGAGGTGGGTGCATCCGCCATTTCAGTTGTTCCAGCTAACGGGAATCAGGCTTTAAATCAAGGAGCTACATTAGGGTCGAAGGGCATGCCAGATCTTACTGTGATTCAGACTTTACAGAGGGACGCCTCTGAATCTGAGCGTACACTTTGGAAGTCAATGGCGGGTTCACAATTCTAGACATGAGACTTCTGGCTAACCCCGGTCGGTCAAGTTTGTATTCCTGAGTCTTTGTTCCCAGTGCGTATTGATTACTTGCCACTTGTACCCATCTTAGCAAGGAAGGAACGGTATAGTTACTTTTAAAAACCCGGTGGCAACCGGATTTGAATACAGCAGCTCAAATTTTACATGAAAAATAACATAGGTAAAAGTATTAAATGCCCCTTGTCAGATGGTCCTTTTGCCTGTATACAGCTTGATTTTGTTGAATTATCTAAGGTACAATGTTATAAATACTGTTTTGTGATGATCAATGTATTGAGCAAATGGATTGAAGCCTTCCCCACCACTAATTGTACTGCACATACAGTAGTGAACATATTGCTGACTGAACTTATTCCCTGCTTTGGGTTGCCTAAGGTGACAAGCTCAGACAATGGACCACAGTTTGTAGCTGGAATCAGAACTGAATTGTATGAATCACTTTCAATTAAACAGCAACTGCACTGCGTGTATCCCCACAGGCAGCAGGGATTGTGGAACGGGCCAACTGTACCTTAAAAGAAAAATAATCTAAATTAGTCGATGACACGGGGTTAAATTTACTCAAAGTATTCCTTTTCGTGCTTTTTCACATGTGAGTAACTCTGCATTCGCAGGCCGGACTATCAGCTGCAGAGATAATTTATGGTCGGGCAATGAGGACTCCATGGGATGCTCATGTTAAACCCCTTGAGGGTGTCGATCTCCATGTAATGGGTGAGGAAATGCAGAATCACTTGGAATAGTTCACTCTTTCCATGAAGTTTCTTCACTCGCAGGTCCGACAATCACATTGCCCAGCTGAGGAAAACACGATCGCCTCCCAATACCCACGAGTAAACCAAGGGGATTGCGTGTTGGTCAAGATTTGGGAAAGAAACCAATTAGGACTTCGCTGGAGTGGCCCCTTTTAAGTCCTACTAGCAACACCAACCTCTGTCACAACTGGAGGATGTTCCAATTGAGTTCATCCATCTGATTGGAAGATTACTCCTCAAATGGTCGACAATACAGCTTGAACATCATTTTGGTACTCTTGAACTTTTAGAATTTTTTGTCGTAGATGAACATTTGACATTACCAAACCGGCCTACTTGGGAATTGCCTGCAAACACCTATTTACATATCTCATATATGTATGCCGAGAAATTGAATACAAGTATGTGTTGGGTTTGTGCACATATCCACATCTATTCAAACGAAGGAATACCTTTCCAACCCATCCCTTTCTATATGTCAGAAATAGTTGAATGGATGTTACAACAGAATAACACAGGCCTTAATGGGGAAATGAGGATATGGGAATTGACAGGTTAGGAAATTATAACATTTTCGGCATGGTATCAGCCTGCATATAATCACGACTCAGTTCCTCCTTCCCTTACAGTCCATTCCAATAACGCTACAAGGACCCTATGCTTGAATAAATGTGGACAAGAAATGCTAATAGGGCAAAGCAAATTTAATCTCACATTTGACAGGCAAGGCCCAGTAGTCAATATTTCAAGAAACAGGATGTTTAATTGTGATTGGACCAGGATATGGAATATTACATCTGATAGTCCCTGGGTCTATTCCACCATGCAGCCTTGAATGCCATTGGCTGGTGATTTTACAGCTTACAATGGCACATACTTTATATGTGGAACCAAAGTGTCCCCATGGCTTCCTACCAATTGGATAGGATCCTGCTGCCTCGGTTATGTTGTACCTGACATGCATCACCTTACCTCCCGTAAGCACTAGCATCCATGAACTACAAGAGCCATTACTGGGCTAGACCAGTTCCTCATGTTGTCTTTTCCATTGTACTGAATGGGATGCGAATCCAGCGAGTTGATTCACACAGCCTCAGCACTGGAACACCTGGCCAATGAGACAACTTTCGAAACCAAGGCACCTGGACAAGCCCTGACTGTTGTCTCAGCTGAGCTAGTGGCTGCCTGGACAGTGCCATTGCAGAATCGACTGGGCTTGGATTATCTGCTCGCCTCACAAGGAGGAGCGTGGACTGTTGTGGGTCAGGAGTGTGTACTTATATTCCAGATCCCTCTGAAAATATTACCAATCCAGCTGAATATATTAAACAACATACTGACCACATACAAGACATTGGCAAAGAGCTCCATGATTACAGCCCATTGAGATGGATGAGTTGGTTGGGTCACAGAATGTCTAATTGGATCTTTAAAGCCTTTTTGCTCATAGTACTATTGCTAGTGGGAAGAGGGTTACTCGTTTCCTTGTGTCAATGCATTTTCAATTGGATTTTCAAGATGCCTATATAACTGATCATGATGATCTGACAAAAGGGGGAAATGTGGTATTGTGGGAAATATTTAACAATGCATGATGGGAAAAGGATGGGTCAACTTTCGAGTTATAGTTCAGTAAGTGAAAAGGACTGTGGCAAAAGGTCAGAAAAAGCTTTCAGGACCAGGCTGAATGTAAACAAATTCCTTAAGTTTGATAAAACTTCAGTAATCTTCTTAACAGCTCATTGGATATTTCACGCTGCAGATTTTAGCCAAAACAAAATGTCCGTATAACAGAAACAGAGTTACGGAATGACACAAATGATTAACTTTTTTCTGGCTAAGGTTCAGTGTTCCTGATGACGTACATTTCATGATAATCGGTAATTCCTCAGCATATTTTAAAGTGTATAATGTACTCCATTTTTGTAAAGGCGCGAAACTTAGAAGAGAAATAGGGAACCACTTGGATCTCCTGCTCTCCTCAAGTTCCAGCCAAACTGCTGCAGTACTTTCAATAAAGACTGATTATTGTCAGTTCCATTGATTTTTTTCGGGTATTGTTGATTTCTTCTGCTCTCACAGATCCCTGCTGATTAAATTCTGTATCAACAGAAGGACGTTGACCTACTTCGGACAGCGCTGGGTATTCCTCCAGGCAGCTGAGACTGCACTGACCCGGGTGGGAACCTCAGACAGAGCTGGCATGGTCTGGTGTTGGGGTCTCCTCTCCTGCTCCTGGAGCTGGAGAAAGGCCTGTGTCAGCAGCAGGAGCCTGCCCGCAGTGTGGGGTACTAATTTCCCCGTGTCTGCCATTCCTGGGGCAAATATCAGCAACTGTGCAGGGCAGCTCCACACTGACAGCTTCATCATTCAGTCACGATCCAAGCAGAATACAGAAAGTACAGGAGAGAGATTAAGAATAGAATGGATAAAGAGATTTTATTTAACATCTGGCTACTGATTCACTCCTCAAAGGATTTTGTCTCTCTCAAATCTGACAAAACTTCTCACAATTTTGAAGAAGGAAACAATCCCAAATTCTTTATACAGTCCCAGAGTCAGAGAGTCATACAGAACGGAAACACACCCTTTTGTCCAACCAGTCCATGCTGACCATAATCCCAAACTAAACTAGTCCCACATGCCTGCTCCTCGCCCATATCCCTCCAAACCTTTCCTCATAACCTACTTATCCAAATGGATTTTAAACACTCTAGTTGTACCTGCATCCAGCACCTCCTCTGCTAGTTCATTCCACACACACACACACACACACTCACACACACACACTCACACACACACACTCACACACACTCACACACACACACACACGCTCACACACACACTCACTCACACACACACACACTCACACACACACTCACACACACACGCTCACACACACACTCACTCACTCACACACACACGGTCACATACACACACACTCACACACACACACACGCTCACACACACACACACTCACATACATACACACACACACACTCACACACACACACTCACACACACACACACACACTCACACACACACATACACACACATACACACACACACACACACACACACTCACACACACACTCACATAACAACCTTCTGTAAACATTATTTGCTCCTCATATATTTTTAAAAATCTCTCTCCTCTCACCTTAAAAATGTGTCCCTCGTCTTGAAAACCCCATCTAGCAAAAAGACAATGACCATTATCTCTATCTACCCCCCCCACCCCACCCCCTTGTTTTATAAACCTCTATAAGGTGGCCTCTCAATCTCCTACGCTCCAGTGAAATCAGTCCCAGCCAATCCAGCCTTTCTTTGGAACTCAAACCTTCCATATCCGGCAATATCCCGGGAAATCTCTTCTGAGCTTAATGATATCCTTCCTATAATTGGAACTGGATGCATTATTCCAGATAAGGACTCCCAACTCCTGGACGCAAAGGACGAGGCGATGCTAAATGCCTTTTTAACCATCCTGTGTATGTACAACACAAACTTCAAAAAAATATGTCCATGAATCTCTATGAGCCTCTGGTCTACAACCTGACACAAGGCCCCACCATTAACTGTATAAGTCCTACCCTTGTTTATTGAACCAGAATGCAATACCTCGTATTTATCCAGTTTCAATTCCATTTCCATTGTTCAGCTCATTGACCCATTTATTCAAGTTCCTTTTGTAATCTTAGAAAACCTTCTTCACTATCTACCATGCTGTCAGTTTTGGTGTCATCCGCAAATTTACTACCCATGCCTGCTGTATTCTCATCCAAATCATTTATATAAATGACAAAGAAAAGAGGTCCCTGTGGAACATCGTTGGTGACAGGCCTCCGAAAAGCAACCCTCCACCACCAAACTTTATCTCCTGTCATTAAGCCAATGGTGTATCCAATTGGTAAGCTCATCCTGAATCCCATATGACTTAACTTTACTAATTAGTCGACCACGCAGAACCGTGTCGACTAAAGTCCAAGTGAACAACGTCTACTCCTCTGTCCTCATCAATCATTTTGGTAACTGCCTCAGAGCACGCAATCAGATTTGCGAGACACAGTTATCCTCACACAAAATCATGCTGACTATACCCAATCAATATTTAATTCTCCAAATGTGCATAAATCCGATCTTTTAAAATCACCCCAACAATTTATCCACAACCAGAGGCAGACTCACTGGTCTGTAGTTCCCAGTTTCTCCTTGCATTCTTTCTGAAACAAAGAGACAACGTTAACCATCCTCCAGTCTTCAGGAATCGCCCCTGTAGTTATAGATGATGTAATTATTTCTGCAAAGGGTCTCGCAATTTCCTCCCTTACTTCCCACAATATTCTGGGATACATTTGATCAAGTCCCAGAAATTTATCTACCTTTATATTCTCCAAGACCTCCCCAACTATCTCTTCTGTGATATGAACTATTTTTAAAAATCAAAATTTATTTCCCTGCATTCTCCAGCCTCCATTTTTTTGTCCACAGTAAAATGTGACACAAAATATTCATTTAGTATCTTTCCCATCTCCTGCTGTTCAGCACAAAGCTGTTTTCTCTCCAGTTACCCTCTTGCTTTTAATATACCTGTAGAATCTCTTTGCTTTATCCTTCACCTTAACCGCCAATGCCGCCCCCCCCCTTTGCCTTCCTGATTTTGTTCTGAAGAATGCCCCTGTATGCTTTATATTGATGAAGACATTCAATTGAACCAAATTGTCTCTATTTACAGTGAGATTCTCTTCTATTCTTGACTGGAACCTCAATATTTATATTAATCCATTGGTTCTTAATCTTACTGACCTTACCCTTCACTCTAACAGGAACATAGTGCCTCTGAACTCTCACCATTGCATCCTTGAAAGCCTCCCACTTGTCAGACGTCCTTTTACCCTGCGAGCAGTCTACTCCAATCAACTTGTGAAAGTTCTTGTCTCATACCATTAAACCTTTATCCATATCTCATCCAATTAAACACTTTAATTTTTATGGAAGGCTTATCCTTTTCCATAACCATTTTGAAACTGACAGAATTCTGATTGATGAGACCCAAAGTGTTCCCCCACTTTTACTTCAGACACATGCCCTGCCTCATTGCACACACATGGTCTTGTTTTGCTCCTTCTCCAGTAGGAACATCAATGAATTGCTCAAGAAAATTTTCTTGAACACATTTGACAAATTCTTCTCTATCCAAACCTTTAACACTATGGTAGCCCCAGTCAATGTTTGGAAAATTAATAATCCCCATCCTACCAACCTCATTATGCTTACATATATCTGAGATCTCCCACATCTTTGTTTCTTAATTTCCCTCTTATCATTGAGGGGCCTATAGTACAATCCCATCTTATTCCTTTAGTATTTGTAATTTCTATCCATATATTTTCACTGGATAATTTTTCAGAAATATTTTCTCTAGTTACAGCAGTCATATATTCATGAAGTAAAAACACCACTCTCCCTCCTTTCTTGCCTCCTTTTCTAACCTCTGTATAGAATCTAAAACCCGGAACATTGAGCTGCCAGTCTTGTCCATCTCTCAGCCAAGTTACTGTAATAGCTATGGCATCTCAATCCTATTTTCATAAACATGCCCTGAGTTCATAAACCTTACGTGTAAGACCTCTTGTGTTGAAATCAATGTAATTTAGTTCTTCAGAGTTGCTACATACTCTGACTCTCTCTTGTCTTTCTTTTCTAACTGACGTGCTCTCTTCACATTCAGACCCTCCCCCATCAATCCTTCTATTTGCACTGCTCCTTAGAATTCCTCTACTCGTCCTCTCTATCTGTAATAAGTCCCCTATAATGGAACGAGCAAATCTCCCTGGGAAGATATTGGTTCCTTTCCAGTGCAGGTTAGACCCATTCTCTTTGAACAGGTCTTTTCTGTCCTAAAAGAGATTCCAATTATCCCAAACCGTGAATCCCTGAACAATGCACCAGCTCTTCAGCCATTCCTTTATCTCCTTTATCCTTTTGTTCCTTCCCTCATTTGAGTTTAACATTGTGAATAAACCAGAGATAATGATTTTTAAGATTCTACTTTTAATCTTCCACCTTATTTCTTAAATTCACTCGCTAATGCTTTCATCTTTTCTGTAATAAAACATTCCTACCAATGTGTACAATAATTTCTGGCATCTCAATCTCACCTTGAACAATATGGTTGAAATACTTAGAGACATCTTTAATCCCAGCATCAGGAAAGCAGCATCCCATCCGAAATGTACGCTCGCTGCCACAGAATCTCCTGCCTATGCCCCTGACAGGACAGTCCCCGATAACAATTCTATTAAATTCAGCTGTAATTAAACATGAACATCGAATTGATGGAGGAATATCTCCCGGAGACATTTGAACTACTGTCTTATCTTTCCTGACAGTCACCCAACTATCTGACTGATCCTGCTGTGTAATCACTTTTCTAAATCTGCTCGCCATCTCACTCTGTACCTCGTATAAACCCCCAGTAACTATCCAGGGTAGACAAGCAGGAGGCTGGGAGAGCACAGCAAGCCAGGCAGCATCAGGAAATGGAGAAGTCAACGTTTAGGGTGTAACCATCCTTCAGGACTGAGGGGGTGGGTATTAGGGGAGCTGCAGATAAAGGGGGTGGCAGAGCAGGGTGGGTGAGGTGCGGATAGGTGAACACACATAGAGGGTGTGACCTGGTTGGTCAATGGGAGGAATGAATCCAGGGGGTCGCTGGAAGGAAGATTCACTGAGAGGAATGGAAGGAAGAGGAAGGGGCTGGGAAGGAGTGAGAGGGGCTGGGAAGGGAGTCGGGGGATGGGAAGGGAGGTTATTTGAAATTGAAGAACTCAATGTTGGGTCCTCTGGGCTGTAGGCTGCCCATGCGGATGGTGAGGTGTTGTTCCTCCAATTTGTGGTCAGATTCATTGTGGCAATGGAGGAGGCCAAGGATGGTCATTTGGGAAAGGGAGTGGGAAGGGGAATTAAACTGGGCAGTGACTGGGGGAGTCAGGTCGGCTCCTGCGGTCCACCTGAGACGTTTGCCAAAACATTCCGTTCGTTTACGTTTGGTCTCCCCGATGTAGGAAAGACCACATCAGGAGCACCAGATGGATAAACTAGGTTGGAGGAGGGGCAGGTGAACCCCTCTCTCACTTGGAAGGACTGTTTGGGACCCTGGATAGATGTGAGGGAGGTGGTGTGCCTGATGGTTTTGCATCTTTTCTGGTTGCACGGGGAAGTCCCGGAGGTCCCGGAGGGAGTGTTGGGTGGGTGGTTGCGGGGAAGACTGGCATGAACCGAGGATCGACAAAAGAAATGGTCCTTGTGGAAGGCAGAGAGGGGTGGGGAGAGGAAGATGTTCTGGTGGTGGGATCTAGGTGGAGTTAGCAGAAGTGTTTAAAGATGATGTGTTGGATGTGTAGACTGGTGGGTGCCTACTGACAGAATCTACTGACAGAGAGCTTTCTCACTCTCACTCTCAAGTAACTGCTCAAATTTTGCAGAGATTGCGATGATGTACTTGTTACTGGTTTATTGAGAGTGCCAGTTCACCTGGTACCGATAAAAACAAACTTAACTGTGTATAAAACAATATTTGTATATTTGCATCATTATAAAGATGGGCATTGTTAGAGCTGACTCTACTGCGGATTGTATTAAGGCCTAAAAATGTGGAGATTTTGTTCAGTTTAAGGTAGATTAGAAGTTGTTAGCTTTGGATTTGTTCTATGGTGCCTGTGTGAGCTGATAAAGAATGTTTAAACCTTTGACCCAGCTGAGAGGCTTCTAGAAGCAAGACAGTCCTGAGGTTGCTATGGAGATAATTGTTAAGGGTGAGGCTATTCTTTAAACAGAAACTCGTATGTTTGGTTCTAAATAGAAACAGAGGTTTCTTGGGACTTTGAGGAAGTTAGTGGTAATATCTTGGGGACAGTCCATATCACAGAAGAAGAGGTGTTGGATGTATTAGAATGTATGTTGGTGTATACGTTTCTTGGTCCTGATCAGATATACCCAAGAATCCTGCAAGAGGCTAGAGAATAATTTGCAGGGGCTCTGGCTGATATTTCTGCACCATCATTAGCCATGGGGGAGGCCCCAGAAGACTGCAGGGCAGCGAATGTTGTGTTATTCTTCGAGACAGGCTGCAAAGAAAAGCCTGGGAACGATAGGTCAGTGAGCCTAACATCTGTGGGAGGCAAATTACTTGAGAAGACTCTGAGAGATAAGAAATACCTGCATTTGGAAAGACAGGGTTTGATTCGGAGTAGTCAGCATAGCGATGTGAGGAGGAGGTCATGCCTCACAAGTTAGTTAGAGTTCTTTAATGAAGTAACCAGGAAGGTTGATATTGTCTATATGGATTTCAGTAAGGCCTTTGATAAGGGTCCGCATGGTACACAACTCTGGGAGGATAGATCGCATGGAATGCAGAGGCAGCTGACATATTGGATACACAATTGGCTTGGTGCAGGAAGCAGAGGGTAATAGTGGACGGCTACTAGTCGGACTGGAGGCCTGTGACTAATGGAGTGCCTCAGGGGTCGGTGCTGGGCCCTTTGCTGTTTGACATCGAGATCAATGATTGGATAAAAATGTGACAAGTTTGCTGATGACACTAAAATAGGCGGTATCGTGGGCAGTGAGGAAGGTTCTCAGAAATTGCATCAGGATCTTGATCACCTGGGGAAGTGAGCCAAGAAATGGAAAATGGAGTTTAATATAGATAAGTGTGAGGTGTTGCATTTAGGAAATTCAAATCAAGGTAGGAGTTTCATGATGAATGATAGGGCCTTAAGGAGTGTAGTGGAACAGAGGGACCTTGACGTTCAGGTGCACAGTTCTCTGAAAGTGGAGTCCCAGGTAGACAGGGCAGTGAAGAAGGCTTTTGGCACAATGACCTTCATTAGTCAGGGCATTGAGCACAGAAGTTGAAAAGTTATGTTGCAGTTGTACAGGATGTTGGTGAGACAGCACTTGGAGCATTGTGCTCACTTTTGGTCACCTTGTTCCAGGATGTTATTAAACTGGAAAGAAATTTCCAAGGATGTTGCCAGGACTCAATGGTCTGAGTAATTGGGAGAGATTGGACAAGCTAGGACTTCTTTCTTCAAAGAGTAGGAGTCTGAGGGGGTCCTTACAGAGATGTATAAGATCATGAGAGGCATGTGTAGGGTGAATGCACTCCATCATTTCCCCAAGGTTGGAGCATCGAGGACTAGAAGGCATCAATTTAATGTTAGAAGGGAAAGAATAAAAGGGAACCTGATGGGCAATGTTTTTACACAGGGTGGTATGCATATGGAATAAGCTGCCAGTGGAAATAGTTGAGGAGGGTACATTGAGATTTAAAAGGCAGTTGGATAAATATATGAATCAAAAAGGATGAGATGGATCTGGGCGGAAGTGGGTCCTGCAGATGCTGGAGATTAGAGTCAAGATTAGAGTGGTGCTGGAAAAGCACAGCAGGTCAGGCAGCATTCGAGGAGCAGGAAAATCGACATTTCGAGCAAAAACCTTTCATCAGGAATTCTTCTCCCCTACCCAAAACCACTCCAATCTTGAGTGAGAAGGATCTGGGCCAAGTGCAGGGAAATGGGCTCAGTGTGGATGGCCATTTTGGTCAGCATGGGCTGGTTTGGGCCAAAGGGCCTATCTCTGTGCTGTAGGACTGCATGACGCTAAAGCAGATGAAGGCCAAACCTGGAATCTGCCAAAAATATGGTTTGTTATCGTGAATCAAAGACTCAGCTCATGCATGTTTCGAGAGAGAAAGAGCGATGTCTAACAAAGTAGACAGAGCTGATTTGCTCTCTAAAGAGAGAAGAAATCTAGATCCGGGCGACTTGTCAAGGAAGTGGCTAAAAAAGGGATGATCATGGGTTATGATGTGCGACTGTCAAAGATACCGATATCATTCCATGGATTTTATTCCACTGTGGATGACACCGTTCATACAAACTGGACACTGTTGTCACATGGTGCGGGTGTAAGATCGATGTCGTGTGGTTCTGCACAGCAACATGTCCGCTCCTTTGACTGATGGTGGCCGGACAACGCGACAAGCTGTCTGGCTTTGTGTCTGCACCAAAGGGAAGACACACCAGAAATATTGTGAACCTTTAAGCGACTTTTTAGTCAGAGGCACAGACAGAGGTTTCTGTGGTCGATAACAAGACATCAGAATGGTGCGTTTCCTCCCTGTTTCCTGCATCAAGGAAGTCTCAATGTGGGTTCAAAAGATTCTCAAAGGGGAGAGGGACCAGCAGGAGGTTGTTGTGCACATTGGAACCAATAGCATAGGAAGTGAAAAGGATGAGGTTCTGAGGAGAGAATATCGGATATTAGGCAGAAGGACAAACGGTAGGTAGTAATATCTGGATTACATAAAGTGCCATGTGCTATTGAGAGAAGGAATAGGAGGATGGAGCAAATGAATGTGTGTCGAAGGAACTGTTGCAGGGGAGAAGGATTCACATTTATGGATCATTGAAATCTCTTCTGGGGTAGAAGTGACTTGCATAAGAAGGACAAGTTGCACCTGAATTGGAGGGGTCCGATATACTGGCAGGGAGATTTGCTAGAACTGCACTGGGGGATTTAAACTAGTCAGAGAGATGGTGAGAAAAGGGATCAGCCTGAGATCGGTGCAGTTGGGAAAGGAGCAAGTCAGACAGTCAGGACTGGCAGGAACAAAGCAGAGAACGATCTAGGACCGGTAAAATAAACTAAATTCATTTCAATGCGAGAGGCCTGACAGGGAAAGCAGATAAACTCAGCATATGGTTGAGAACATGGGACTGGGATATCATAGCTATTGCTGAGACATGGCTCAGGGATTGTCTGGAGTGGCAGCTTAATGTTCCAGATGTTATAGGAAGAATGGAAAAGGGGGAAAGAGAGGAGGGCAAGTGGCATTTTTGACTAGGAATAACATTACGGCTTTAATTAGGGAAGATATTCTGAGGAATATGTACAGTGACGTTATTGGGATGGAACTGAGGAATCAGAAAAGGATGACCATCTTATTTGGATTGTACAACAGACCTTCCCCTCCAGTAGTCAGGGGGAAATTGAAAAGTAAATGTGTAAGGGGATCTCAGTTATCTGTAGGAAT
Organism: Chiloscyllium plagiosum; assembly: GCF_037043375.1. Lineage (NCBI taxonomy): Eukaryota > Metazoa > Chordata > Chondrichthyes > Orectolobiformes > Hemiscylliidae > Chiloscyllium > Chiloscyllium plagiosum. Next base: position 97,571,502 of record NW_028270148.1, read on the forward strand.
AATAGGGTGGTAATCGTTGGGGATTTTAACTTTCCAAACATAGACTGGGACTGCCATAGTGTTCAGGGTTTGGATTGAGAGGAATTTGTGAAGTGAATACAAGAATTATTTTCTGATTCAGGATGTGGATGCACCTACTGGAGAAGGAACAAAACCTGATCTATTCTTGAAAATAAGGCAAAGCATGTGACTGAGGTGTCAGTGAGGCGAGTGCTTTAGGGCAAGTGATCATAATTCTATGAGTTTTAAATCAGTGATGGAAAAGGATAGACTGGACCTAAAAGTTAAAATTCTAATTTGAAGGAAGGCCAATTTTGATGGTATGAGGCAAAAACTTTGAAAAGTTGATTGGGCACAGATATTCATAGGTAAAGGGATGACTGGAAAATGGGAAGCCTTCAACAATGAGATAATGACTGTCCAGAGACAACATGCTCCTGTTCAGGTGAAGGGTAAGGCTGGTAGCTGTAGGGAATGCTGGACGACGGGAGAAATTGAGGTTTTGGTCAAAAAATAGAAGGAAGCAGATGTCAGGTATAGATATGCCTGAAATGTTGACTCTCCTGCTCCGTGGATGCTGCCTGACCAGCTGTGCTTTTCCAGCGCCACACTCTTCAAATCAGGTACAGGCAGCAGGGATCGAGTGAATCCTTAGAAGGATATGGGCAGTGGAAGTGCATTTAAGAGGGAAATCAGGAGGGCAAAGAAGGGACATGCGATAGCTTTGATAGGGATTCTACAAATACATTATGGACAAAAACGTAACAAGGGAGAGAATAGGGCCCCTTAAAAATAAGCAAGGCTCCCTATGTGGAGAGTGACAGGAGATGGGGCGATACTAAATGAGTATTTTGCATCAGTGTTTACTGTGGAGAAGGATTTGGAAGCTCGAGGACTTAAGGAAATAAACAGCGATATTTTTAAAAGTGTCCATATTACAGAGGAGAAGGTGTTGAATAAAATGCATACAGGTGGATAAATCCCTGGGACCTGATCAGATGTACCCGATAACTTTGTGGGCAGCTAGGGAAGTGATTGCTGGGCCCCTTGCTGATATATTTGTATACTCGATAGTCACAGGTGAGGTGCCAGTAGACTGGGGATTGGCTAATGTGTTGCCACTAATTAGGAAAGGCGGAGCCAGGGAGCGAAAGACCAAGTGGCCTGACATCGCGGTGGGTGAGCTGTTCGAAGGAATTTTGTGGGACAGGATTTGAAAGTATTCGGAAAGGTAAGGACTGATTAGGGATAGTCAACATGGCTTAGTGTGTAGGAAATCATGTGTCACTCACTAGATTGCATTTTTGAAGAAGTAACAAAGAGGATTGATGAGGGCAGAGCGGTGTATGTGATCTGTATGGATTTCAATAAGGCATTCGACAAGGTTTCTGATGGGAGACTGGTTAACAAGGTTAGATCACATGGAATACAGGGAGAACTGATGCAAAATGCTCGTTCAGTATCTCCTCATCTGGCTTAATGGTAGGAGACAGAGTGTGATGGTTGAGGGCTGCTTTTCAGACTAGAGGCCTGTGGCCAGCGGTGTGCCGTAAATTTGGTGCTGTGTTGGTCCAGTGCCTTTGGTTGTTTATACAGATGATTTGGATGTGAACATAGTTAGTAAGCAAGGTATGGTTAGTAAGTTTCCAGGTGACATCAAATTGGTGCTGTAATAGTCACAGAGATGTACAACACAGAAACAGACCCTCCGATCCAAGTCGTCCATGCCGATTAGCTATCCCAACCTAATCTAGTCCCACCTGCCAGCACCCGGCTCATATCCCTCCAAACCCTTCCTATTCATATACCCATCCAGATGCCTTTTAAATGTTGCAATTGTATTAGCCTCCACCACTTCCACTGGCAGCTCATTCCATACACATACCACCCTCTGTGTGAAAATGTTGCCCCTTAGGTCTCCTTTATACCTTTCCCATCTCACCCTAAACCTATGCCCTCAGGTTATTTAGATTAGATTACTTAGATTACTTACAGTGTGGAAACAGGCCCTTCGGCCCACCAAGTCTACACCGACCCGCCGAAGCGCAACCCACCCAGACCCATTCCCCTACATTTACCCCTTTACCTAACACTACGGGCATTTTAGCATGGCCAATTCACCTAACCTGCACATCTTTGGACTGTGGGAGGAAACCGGAGCACCCAGATGAAACCCAAGCAGACATAGGGAGAATGTGAAAACTCCACACAGACAGTTGTCCGAGGCAGGAATTGAACTCGGGTCTCTGGTGCTGTGAGGCAGCAGTGCTAACCACTGTGCCATCATGCCGCCCCCCACCCCAGGGAAAAGACCTTGTCTATTTATCCCATCGATGTCCCTCATGGTTTTATAAACCTCGATAAGGTCACCCCTCAGCTTCCGATGCTGCAGGGAAAACAGCCCTAGCCTATTCAGCCTCTCCCTACAGCTCAAATCCTCCAACCCTGGCAACATCCTTGTAAATCTTTTCTGAACCCTTTCAAGTTTCACAACAGCCTTCCGATAGGAAGGAGACCAGAATTGTACTCAATATTCCAACAGTGGCCTAACCAATGTCCTGTATAGCCGCAACATGACCTCCCAACTCCTGTACTCAATACTCTGACCAATAAAGGAAAGCATACTAAACACCTTCTTCACTATCCTATCTACCTGTGACTCCACTTTCAAGGAGCTATAAACCTGCATTCCAAGGTCTCTTTGTTCAGCAACATCCCTAGGAACTTACTGTTAAGTTGTAAGTCCAGCTAAGATTTGCTTTCCCAAAATGCAGCGCCTCACATTTATCTAAAATAAACTCCATCTACCACTTCTCAGCCCATTGGCCCATCTGATCAAGATCCCATTGTAATCTGAGGTAATCTTCTTCCCTGTTCACTATACCTCCAATTTTGATGTCACCTGCAAACTTACTAACTATGCCTCTAATAATCACATCCAAATCATTTATATGAATGATGAAAAGTAGAGGACCCAGCACCGATCCTTGTGGCACTCCACTGGTCACAGGCCTCCAGTCTGAAAAACAACCCTCCACCACCACCCTCTGTCTTCTACCTTTGAGCCAGTTCTATATCCAAATGGCTAGTTCTCCCTGTATTCCATGAGATCTAACCTTGCTAACCAGTCTTCCATGGGGAACCTTGTCAAACACCTTACAGAAGTCCATATGGATCACATCAACCGCTCTGCTCTCAACAATCCTCTTTGTTAATTCTTCACAAAACTCAATCAAGTTTGTGAGACAGGATTTTCCACGCACAACACCATATTGACTATCCCTAATCAGTCCTTGCCTTTCCAAATACATGTACATCCTGTCCCTCCAACAACTTGCCCACCATCAACGTCAGGCTCACTGGCCTATATTTCTCTGGCTTGACCTTACCACCCTTTTAAAATAGTGGCACCACGTTCGCAAACCTCCAGTCTTCTGGCACCTCATCTGTGACTATCAATGATAAAGATATCTCAGCAAGGGGCCCAAGAAGGTTATCTTAGAGTTCAATGGGATCTTGATCAGGTGGGCTGATGGCCGAAAAGTGCAGATAGAGTGTAATTTAGATAAATGTGAGGTATGGCATTTCAGAAAGGCAAATCAGGGCAGGGCTTATACACTTAATGATAAGGTCCTGGGTAGTATTGCTCAGCAAAGAGACCTTGGAGTTCAGGTTCATAATTCCTTGAAAATGGAGTCGCATGCAGATAGGATAGTGGAGAAGGCATTTTCGCACATTTGCCTCTATTGGTCAATGCATTGAGTATGGGAGTTGGGAGGCCAGTTGGGGTTGTACAGGAGTTTGGTTAGGCCACCTTTGGGATACAGTGTTTAATACTGATCTCTCTGCTATAGGAAGGATGTTGTGAAACTTGGAAGAGTTCAGAAAATAATTTCAAAAATGTTGCCAAAGTTGGAAGGCTTGAGTGACAGGCAGAAGCTGAATAGGATCCCTGGAGCATCGGAGGCTGAAGGATGAACTTACAGAGGTTTATAAAATCATGAGGGGCATGGATAGGGGAAATAGGGAAGGTCTTTTCCACCACAGGATAGAGGAGTCCAAAACTAGAGGGCATAGATTTAAGATGCGAGGGGAAAGATTTTAAAAATAATTAAGGAGCAATTTTTTCATGCACAAGGTGGTGTGTGTGTGTGTGTGTGTGGAATGAGCTGCCAGAGGAAGTGGTGCAGTTTGGTACAATCACAGCATTCAAAAGGTATCTGGATGGGTATATGAACAGAAAGGGTCGAGAGGGATATGGGCCAAGTGCTTACAATTGGTACCAGATTAATTTAGGATATCAGATCAGTATGGACGGGTTGGGCATAAAGATCTGTTTCCATGCTGTACAGCTCTATGATACTCTAACTGTGGGTGAGGGGGCAAAGTGAGAAAGGCAAGTCAAGGCAGGGATGGTGTGAGCATCCATGTAGAGAGCACTAAGAGAGTGAGCAAGGAGCCGTGAGATGGACCTGGCCCAATTGTTCTCCTTCAATCGTCCGGTGTAGGTGAAGATTGTATTGTGAAATATCTATTAAAATTAACTGTACCTGTTTGTTCAAAGACCACAAACTAATTTCACTCTCTCTGCAACCGCACAAAATCACAGGGGAGATTTAGTTCCTTTATATAACGGATGAATGTCTGATGATTCAGATCTGTCAACACCAATTGATATCGCCCTCTCTCTGAAAATGGAATTACCAACAATTGAACAGATAGCTTTCACTTACTACCATTTCCTCACAATCTTCGGAGTTCCTGGTAAGAAGCTGAAGCAGGTTGTGTTATCTTTCCAATCCCACTTTCACTCAGTTTTTTCCCCTGATATATCTCTCAGTGTATAAACCCTCCCTCTTTCTCTCCTCATGCTGGATCCAGTTTCAGGTGTTCCTACAAGAAACAGCTCATGCTGTAATTTGTGAATTTTAGTTTAGTTCCATGAGGACATGAGGAATCTGTGACCTGACGTGTGCTAAATGGTCCTTGTCTGGGAGGAACAGGTACTTTCAGATTTCTGGATCCCAAAGCTCTCTCCGACTGGGTTTTTATTGCCATGTGTCAGGGTCTGTTGCTGGGACGTGGGCCTGGATTTGATGTTGGTCAGTGGGATCAGGCAGGTCGATGGGATAGTGCACGGTCCACGTGCACACACAGCCAAATGATCTTCACAACGGGACCAAGAGCTGGTCATCCAAGTCACATGGTGCCAGGGCGCTCCTCAGTGAAGCACACGGTGAGGGCGGGTGTCCACTGGGAGAAGGGTCAGGCTGTGAACAGCAAGTCAGCTCCGGCCGTCATTGTACAGGGCTGTGGGCATGAGCAGGCAGCTGAGGGGAAGTGGGATTGTGTAAATCTCCTTCAGCTGTGGGGAGGCAGCATTGAGAGTTCAGAAAATTATTGTTGAGAGAGCAGGTTAGACCATGTACTTTAACCATGGTGTCTCCCGTGACAGCGCCATCTTTGACAAACTCCTTTGCCAAGGTGGAGTCATCATTCACCCCGTACAGGGAAGGCCCAAAGCTGAGGAGTGGGCCCTCCACTGTGTCTCAGTTATAGGGCAGAGTTGGCAGAGGTGGGCAGTAGATGTCGACATGTCTTGCTTAATGTGGTTGACGTGCTGCAAGAGGCTGAGAGAGAGAACGAGGACCAGTGGAGGCGTGGCCAAACTGACTCTGATGGAGGAGGAGGAGATGTTGCAGTTGGTCACTCAACTAGAGACCCACTGGGAGGCTGGAGGCTGAGGGGCAGGAGGGGGCAGGAGGGTGTACATGAGGTGAGTTTCTCAGGGACCAAGCTTACTCCAGAAAGGAAGGGCAGAAGAAGGGAGATATTGTCACCATTGGCAGAGGGAGAATGTTGACATCTCCTCTGAAATGGAGACGTTTGTGACTCTGTTCAACTGATTTCACAGAGAGGGCACGTATCCTCGGAAATGATCACAGATGAAGATGTCATCATCATTAATCTCTTTCTTTATAACAGATTAACAGTTGGTCCCTGTAACCGCTCCTCAGTGAGCAGCATTGCCCACTGAGGGGGAACAGGGAGCTACACAGGGGCTTTGGGCTTGTGTCTGATGAAGCATCACATCTTGCTGGGTTTGTGCACATCTGCTGAGGGGTGGGTGGTGGGGAGATGGTCACATGCAGATCCCAATCTCTGGTGGAGGCTGATCAATCAGGTGCTGTGGAATATACATGCTGATGTGTAATAGAATTAGGCTGGGAGTTAGACTTAGGTAAGGGTTAGGTCTCGGATTTGGGTTAGTGTTAAGTCTATGGTTATGGTTAGGATTAGGCATAGATCCAGTGTTTAGTGTTATGGTTAAGGCTGTGGCTCGTATTTGGTTAGATTTATTTGAGGGTTAGGATGACAGTAAAGATTTGTGTTCAGATTACAATTGTGGTTAGAATTAGGTTTTGGTTTCAGGTTCAGATGAGTGTTTAGAGTTAGAGTTAGGGTTCAGGTTTGGGTTAATATCTTGGGGACAGCTAGCTTTAAGGTGAGGGATGGTGTTGAGGTTAACTTTACTATTACAGTTAGAATTTGGCTTAGGTTCAGGGTTAGGGTTTGTGTAGAGGTTTGGTTTAAGGTTAGCGTTAGGGTTAGCTCAAGAGTTCAGGTCAGGGTGAGGATTAGGTTGAGTGATAGGGTTAGGGTCAGTGCAATCCATTGCATTGTCACTGAATTCAAGTTGCAAGATGAAAGTGGATGAAGATACCTGAAATCATCATTGGGTCATTGTTCCTCTGTCAGGAAAGTATGGAGGGCCAAGTGAGCCTCAGAGTGGGACATGGGGAGGAGCAGTCACCATCGGGAAGTACCTGTCAGGGCACTCCTGATGGGGACAGTTACTCCTCTACCCTCTGCCACTGACACCAGTACTTCAGAGAGCATGGTTATGAAGGAGGTTCCTGACACTGTGCAGGAGAGCCTCACCATGTCAGGGTCCAGACAGACTCAGCCAAACAGAGGACCACCCCCAAGGCCATTCCAGACAAAGGGAAATTAGAGTCAGCCGCCTGCCTCCAGGACCACTGGCAGCACATGGGGAAGGCTACAGTGCAGCAGGCAGGAAAAATGTAAGAAATCACAGAGTCCATATGGGAGAACACGGGGAATAATTTATTTTGTTTTTACAGGAACGGTATTGCTTATAACCTTCATTAAATACATGCACGTGGGGATGGGTGTGTAGTTATTGCTGTCGTTCATTTGGCTGGTCTTAGGGATGGATGTTGTTTTGAGGGTTTACTAACCAGGGCTTGTTGATGGTGTGTGTCCCAGCATCCTTTTCAGTACCTGCCAAATATTGGCCATATACACAATGGTCCTGTCACTGGTCATGTCTTGAGGTGACATTGTGGAGTTCAGCAGGATGTTAATGCTTTGGACAGATCACCTTGGTACTTGTGTGAATCTTATTGCAATGTCACTGAAAATCTGATCGCCTGTATTTCACTGGGGCATGAGCCATCTCTTCAATAGACAGCCCATCCCTCCCAGAATCCATCTCTCCAATGGCTGTGGTCCATTGCCCACTATGGAACTGAGGGGTGTTGAAGGTTGTATGAGACAAGACCCCTCCCTGGAATACACACCCATACCTGGAGAAGCCTTAGTCAATACTTGCTGACTAATTGGACACTGAGCGAGTGAACCCCTTTAATATTTACAAATGCCTTGATTGTCTCACTGAAACCTCAACAGCAACATGCTTGTAATCGATGACACCTTCCAGTTTTGAGAATCCAGCAAGATTCCTGAACCCTGTGGCCATCTTCCTACCTGGTGAACCTCAACTGTGGTGAAAGTGATGTAGGTGTGAGCACACCAAACCTTTGCCAATGATCCCCCTTTCATACCGTGTTGTACAGGAGCTTACAGCCCACTGTAAAGATCTCAGTCTAATGCTTACAAAGAACTAGAGGCACAAAGGCTCAGTACCATGGGTGATCATTAAAACTCAGAACTCTGAATACCCAGTCACACTGATGTGTCATAAATAGACATCACTGACACCCTGGAGAGACACAATCTGTGCAGACACAGGGACTCCAGATGCTGCAGATAGTTTGCCCTCTGTTTGTAAACTCAAGGCACTGATTGTACATTCTCCTTTCAGGCTGCTGTTATTCTTAATGGTTTCCTTACATAGAACTAGGGTCCATTATGTCCCTGTTATACAGAGCCCACCTGCCCCTGGCTATCTGCCCTCTTGAACCTTCTTGCCTTGACCTCCTCCCACTTTTACAATCCCCATGGGGACAGCTGCCTCTCGAGTCCTTTTTGAGTCTCAGACTTAACAACAGCTCTATCGCGAGCCCTCAAGCCCTCTCTCTCCTCTTGTATGTTTTTTATTGTGCTGAATGAACAACACAAAGCTGTCAAAATAAAATACAGATCAACATTTCCACCTTCATGCGGAAAGTGACCACCTACATCCAACCTCTCAGCCTGCAAATGTTTTGATACATTTTTATCCATCTCAGTGCCCATGACATAATACTGCTCAAAGCATTCTCCCCATAAAGCTTTGCTTGTGCAACCTCTGAATCCCTGAATGGTCAACTGTGGTCACAATGAGCTCAGTGTATGTAAATTAGTCAATGTTCAAAGGGGGAAGCTCCTCCCACCCCACCACCCTTCTTTCTCATTATAGACTGGCATAAGGCAAAGTGGTGGGGGTACATGCACTCAATCTATCTCTGTAAAGGAATTCTGGTTTGAGAGAGATTTTGCTTCCTTCCAATCTGTGCACTATTTCTACACATTTGTGAGTTTGCCTGATGGGAAATCTCAGTAACAACATAAGGCTAATAGAAATAATATCTCAATATTGTAAGATGAAGTCGGTGGGAGGAAGCACATGTGCAGTGTATATCTCAACATCGACCTATTGGACCAAATAACCTGGTTTAATTCCCAAGCTTCCAAGTCACATTGTGTTATTAACCTGGAGATTCTGCTCTTTACTTTGTAGCCAACCTCCTGACAATTGTCCTTCTAATTCGTGGAGGCTGTGGTCTCTCCAAAGGGATCACTCTTTATTTGGTGGGTATGACGACAGTTGATCTCCTGGTCATTGTTTCCAATGTGATAATCTACCACATGGGAGGAACCTGCAGCTGTGGTGATAGTGACTGGGTGTGTTGTGTTCTGCTTCAAAAACAGCCCCCTGTCCTCTGCTTATGAGCCAATCGATATCATTAACAATGTGGAGTGGGGTGCTCATTTCAAACCAGACTACTTTATCTTACCGGGATGGATAACCTTTGACTGGCTTGATACAATTTTAAACCCACTATTGCCATACTTTCTCATTTTACTGCTCAACGCGCTGACTGTCCGACACATTGTGATGGCGAATCGAACCCGCAGAGCACTGCAAGGTCAACGCAAAACCCAGAACAGCGACGGTCCAGAGATGCAGAGCCGAAGGAAATCCATCACTTTACTGTTCACCATTTCTGGCACTTTCATCGTGCTGTGGATACCATATACTACTTTTTTCTTCATTTCTAGAATTACAGATACATTTTATGAGCCTGATGATTATACTGATCCCTTACTAATAGCAGACTACACGGGAGATATGTTTCAACTGCTGAGCTCTTGTATAAACACATGTGTCTATGCATTGGCTCAGTCTAAATTTAGAAAAACAAATTGGGAATTGCCATAATGTATCCAGTTCTTCAATTATTCAATGTGTCAATGTGATTTTCAAAAAGTGATAGAAAAAATTTCCAAAGCACTCACATCAATCGACTGGATACAATTCTGTCCTCCGAGGTCTATACTAACTATAAGTAATAGTCTTCCTCTGTGGTGATATTCTCACCTCTGCATCACAGGGTCATGTGATCAAGCACATGACTGAGGCTGACAGAATTCCGCTTCAGATGAGCTGGTAACACTACACCAGTCCACGCTCCTCATTGGGTGTAACATTTCCCACAGCCCTCCTTTGAGGACAAGCAGTGAAGTCATCCATGGTCTTCTGGCTAATATTTATCCTCTAATCACCATCACTGAAAGCAGATTGTTTGATCATTTCTCTTATTGTGAGGTCTCATTGTGTACAGATTCACTGCTACATTACAACAATGACTCATTTTTAAAGTACTTTGTTGGTTGTGCAGGTTTCTTTATTCACTCCCGGGATGTGTGTCTCTCTGACTGGGTGCAGTATTTAATGCCTGTCCCTAGTTGCCCTTGAGAAGGTGGTGGTGAGCTGCCATCTTGACCCACTGCAGTCCCTGTACTGAGGGTTGACCCACAATGCCCTAAGGAAATGAATTCCAGAATTTTGACCCACCAACAATAAAGGGGATAGTTCCAACTCAGGATGGCGTCTGGATTGGAGGTGAACTTGAAAGTGATTGTGTTCCCATATACTACTATTCTTGCCCTTCGAGAGGAAGCAGTTATGAATTTGGAAGATGCTGTCTGAGGAACTTTGGTGAATTTCTGCAGTAGGTAGTCCACATTGCTGCCACTGAGTGTATTTGGTAGAGAGAACAGATGTTTCTGGATGTGCTGCCAATCAAGGAATGTGTGAAGCCTCTTGGGTATTGTTGGAGGTGCACCATCCTGGCATTCCGGGAATATTCAAACACATTCTTGACGTGTTCTTTGTGGATGGTGGACAGTCTTTGGGAGTTAGTTGCTTGCTGCAGTATTCCTCGTGGTGTAATTGTACTGGAACAGCTTGGCTAGGTATACGGCATGTATTGGAGCACAAGTCTTCAGCACTGTGGCTGGAATTCCTCCAAATGTTTCTTGATATCGCATGTAGTGAATCCAACCAGCTGAACATTGATATCTGTGACGCTGGAGAGCATTGGAGGAGTCAGAGATGGATCATGACCCACATGATCTCTAGCCTTCCAACCTGCTTCGTTCCCCTGCAGTTTGCCGACTGGAGAAACAGGTCCATGGTGGACGCCATCTCCCTGGCGCTGCAATCATCCCTGAAACATCTGGACAACAAAGATACTGGCATTTGGCTCCTACTCATTAACTACAGCTTCGCCTTCAACACCATAATCCTGATCAGACTAACCTCAAAACTCCAAGTCCTAGCCCTCAACTCCACCCTCCGCAACTGGATCCTCAGATTCTTGATCCATAGATCGCAATCAGTGAAGATAGACAACAGCATGGCCTCCAAAATAATCCTCAACACTGGCGCCCCGCAGGGATGTGTTCTCAGCCCCCTACTGTACTCCCTGTACACCCACAACCATGTGGCCAAATTCTGCACAAGTACCAACTACAACTTTACTGATGACACCACCGTGGTAGGCAATGTTGAGTCAGGACGCAGGAAGCAGATAGAGAGCTTGTTGTCATGGTGCAAAGGTGACAGTCTCTCTCTCAATGTCAGCAAAACTAAAGAACTGATGATTGACTTCAGGAAGAAAGGAGGTGGACACGCCCCTATCTACATCAGCAGAGCTGAGGTGGACAGGGTCGAGAGCGTCCAGTTCCTAGGAGTGACGATAACCAACAGTCTGTCTTGAACCTTCCATGTAGATGCAATGGTCAAGAAGGCCCAAGAATGACTCTTGTTCCTTATGATGTGGAGATGCCGGTGTTGGACTGGGGTGGACAATGTTAAAAATTACACAACACCAGATTACAGTCCAACAGGTTTATTCAGAATCACTCGCTTTCGAAGCGCTGCTTCTTCATCAGGTGGTTGTGGAGCAGAATCATAAGAGACAGACTTTATAGCAACAGGATTGCAGTGTCATGGAATGTAATATTAAACATATTTAGCTTGTTTTGTCGCTGTAAAGTCTGTGGCTTAGGAAATTCAGCATGTCCATAAGGACTGTCGCCAGTGTCTGCAGATGTGTGATAAAAAACATTCTATCTGAATGCATTATGGCTCGACATGGCACTGCTCTGTCCAAGACCATAGCAGATTACACAAGGTTGTGTACACAGCCTGGACCATCCTGGAAGCCACCCTCCCATCGGGAGACTCCATTTACATTTCTTGTTCCTGCGGAAAGGCAGCCAACATCATCAAAGAACACCCCCTGCCCCTCCTCCTGGATAATGCTCTCTTGCAATCTCTTCTGTCAAGCAGAAGGTACAGAAGCTCGAACACACACTAACAGGTTCAAGAACACCTTGTTCCCTGCTGCTATTAGACTGCTGAACGGACCTCTCTAACTTCAAATAATGTTGATCTTGCTAATGTTGATCTTGTTATGTGTGCTTCCTGTGCAGCCATAGCCTTGTATGCCTCACTCTGTCTGAGCACCCTGTGATCTGTCTGTCCTTGGTTGCTGTGATCTGCCTGGGCTGCTCGCAGAACAAAGCTTTCCACTGTACTTAGGTACATGTGACTACAATCAATCAGATCAAAACAAATCATCCACTCGGCACTTCTTGCTGTGAATGCCTCTGCCTTATCTTTTGCACTGATGTACTGAGCACTTCATCGTTGAGGATGGGGATGTTTGTGGAGACCTCCTCCTCGAAAGAGTTATTTAATTTCCCACCATTATTCATGACAGGATCTAGCAGGCCAGAGAGAATAGATCAGATCCATTGTTTATGGGATTGTTTAGTTCTGTCTATCACTGGCTCTGATGCTGTATAACATGCAAGCAATCCCGTTTGATAGCCTCACCAGGCTGACATCTCATTTTGAGGTATACCTGGTGCCCTCCTGCACTCTCCATTGAACCAGGATTGTTGCCTTGACTTGATGGTAACTGTTGACTGGGAATATTCTGGGAAATGAGGTGACAGATTGTGCTGGAGTGGAGTCAGAGAATCACACAGAACAGAAACAGACCCTTTGGTCCAACCAGTTCATGCCAACCATGATCCCAAGTTAAATTAGTCCTATTTGACTAGGCCTCGCCCAGATTCCTCTAAACATTTCTTATTCATGTACAGTCAGTTCTTCTTTATTTTGATGATTACGTTCTTGTGTAAATCTGCGTTATCGGAAAACCCTACAGAGCTTAAAGTGTTGATGATGTAATCGCGTGATAGACAACACACGTTTTGAAAGTTTGTGCTTCAGAAACAACATCCCCAATTTGTTAATTGTGTTTCAGTGAATATGCACTGATGAATTGCGCACTATAACAGAATGACCTCTACTTATCCAAATGTTGTTCAAATATTGTAACTGTACCCACATCCACCACTTCCTCTGGAAGTTCATTCCACACCCTAACCAGTCTGTGTGAAAAACGTCACCCCTTGTCTCTTTTTAAATCTTTCCCCTTTCACATTAAAATTATATCCCCAGTCTTGAAATCCCCACCTTTGCGAAAATAACGCCACTTCTGTTGATGGCCCATAGCGCCTCAGGTATGCCCTGGCGTGAGTTGCCAGATCTATCCCATTTATCACGGTGATAGTGCCACAGAACACAATGGAGGGTATTCTCAATGTAAAGGCGGGACTTTGTCTCCACAAGCTCTGTGCAGTAGTCACTCTTATCGGTAATATCATGGACAGATGCTTCTGCAGACGGTAGATTGGTAAGGATGAAGCCAAATATGCTTTTCCCGCTTGTTGGTTGTCATGCCAATGGAAAACTTGGGCCATTACTCCAAGAACTAACCTGGGGAAAGGCCGTCCTGAAACCACCAGAACTGCAGGGACCATTCCTCTAACATCAATAATAGGACCCAGCCAGGACAACCAATCAACTCGGGCACTGAGCAAGACGGCCGAATCTATCTCCACCACCAAAAAGGTACATCTCCATAAAACTGCCCAGTGATTCTCCTGGAAACCCAAACATTTCCCATTTCCAGTCATTCATAGACCCACAACAGTAAAGTCAATCAGTCTACCAAATGTGCATCCTCAGCAGCTAAACTGTAATATGTAAGTTACATCTTGTGTTTTGGTAAATGATACAAATGCATTCTTCTCTAATATGTGTCTGCACGTGTCAACCTATGTGCGTCTCTGTCTGTTTGTGCATCTATATTCCTGTTTCTGTGTGTGTGTGTGTGTGTTTGAGTGTGTATACTTGCATGTGTGTTTAAGTGTCAGTATGTGTGTCTGTGCACGTGTGTGTTTGTGCATGTGTGTCTGTGTGTGTTAATGAGTGTTTGTGTCTCTATTTGTGTATTTGTGTCTGTGTGCGTCTGTGTGCATGTGTGTGTATGGGTGTCTGTTTATGTTTATGCGTATCTGTGTGGGTGTGCGTGTGTGTCTGTGTGTGTGCGTGTGTGTGAGTGTATGCGTCTGTATTTGTGTGTGTGTGTCTTTATGTGTGTGTTGTGTGTCTGTCCATGAGGGAGTGTGTGCGTTTCCAATGTATGTACATTTCAGGTTGTTGTGGGAATAAATTTCGGGCGAATCTTATCGGGGTCTTTGTGACGTGGGCAATAGCAAGTCATGTGACAGAATCAGGTGACTAGTACAGCGAGGCCCATCTAAACATCAAGATGGTCTTGCTCCACCTTTCATGTTTTTGATAAGTGGCATGTGGAAACTCTCACTGGGCAACAGGGAGATGGGGATTGATGGGCATTAGTGACGGTTAAACACCACCTTGTTAGCATCCCAACTCAGCTCATTAATATTCAGCCTCACATCTTCCCAAACTCAACAAACAAGCTCATTTTTTGGGAAAATGCAACAAGGAAACCAGAGCGAGTACCTTGCGGATGCAGCTCACCGCTTGGTCTGAAAGACCTTCATGTTGGAGACCGGACACCAACACTGTGTGGGCGGCACGGTGGCTCAGTGGTTAGCACTGCTGCCTCACAGATCCAGGAACTCGGGTTCAATTCCAGCCTTGGGCGACTGTCTGTGTGGAGTTTGCACATTCTCCCTGTGTCTGTGCTGGTTTCCCCTGGGTGTTCCAATTTCCTCCCACAGCCCAAAGCTGTGCAGGTCAGGTGAATTGGTCATGCTAAATTGCCCACAGTGTTAGATGCATTAGTTAGGAGTAAGTATAACAAACTGGGTGGGTTATTCTCCGGAGGTTGGTGTGGTCTTGTTGGGCTGAAGGGCCTGTTTCCACACTGTAGGGAATGTAATCTAATCTCAGGGCACACCATGTGCATCAGTCACATGCTCACCACCTCCACAGACATTGACATCCGACGCATGCCAGCCTCAATATCATATGTCGATGGCACTTACAGGACTCTTCTGCACTTCAATGCTGCCCCTTGGTGTGCACTGACAACTCTCATTGTAACGCTGCAGCAAGGAACCTGTACATTCAGGGCCACACACCCAGCTCATGGACTGGACCAGGCTGCATCTCCAGGCTCTCCACTTATTCTCAGAGCACGTATTCACTCGGAGCCAACATGGATGCTTAAGTATCCCTCCTCCCATTGCTTTGGCTCACATTTTCTGCTCATTTTCTCTCTCAGCCAGGCTCATACACTGCTGTCTGACCTTGCCATTGAGCACAGACACAGAGCCAGGAAGCTTGTCAGAGTTGTCAGCAGGCCCCAGGCAAGTCAAGGCAGAGAGCTTTATCTCAGGGGTTCCCTGTGCAGTAAGTCAGGGGCAGCCTCCAGTACCATCCAGGGCCTTCTTGGGGCAGTCAGAGTCAGGAACCTCTCCTTATCATGGGAGAGCTATCGAATGGCAGGCAGCCTGCCTCCCACCTTGAGTCTTTCTGTCCTTTTTGGGCTGGTCTCCTACTGGAATGAGAGTGAAGCAGGTATTAAGGGAGATGAAAGTGGGTGGCACAGCTGTTGCTGTTGGTGCGGGTGGGAAGGTGCCCTGACTGAGTGAGTAGGC
The DNA here is from genome assembly GCF_037043375.1 of Chiloscyllium plagiosum. Taxonomy (NCBI): domain Eukaryota; kingdom Metazoa; phylum Chordata; class Chondrichthyes; order Orectolobiformes; family Hemiscylliidae; genus Chiloscyllium; species Chiloscyllium plagiosum. Next base: position 97,587,264 of record NW_028270148.1, read on the forward strand.
AGTGCTGAGGGCATGCAGGGTTAGTGGTGTTGGGGGTTGGGCTGGATAACAGCCAGTGGGGGAGATATTGCAGACAATAGGGAGAGTGGGAAAGGGTGAGCCTTAGTGGGTGGTGGGTACAGGAGCAGAAACAGAGTGAGTGTGAGGTATTGGGGAGAAGATGGTGCAACGTAACCTGGCAGAGTGGAGAAGGACATTGACCTTCTTCGGACAGCGCTGGGCATTCCTCCAGGCGGCTGAGACTGCACTGACCTGTGTGGGAACCTCAGACAGGGCTGGCATGGTCTGGTGTTGGGGTCTCCTCTCCTGTCCCTGGAGCTGGAGAAAGTCCTGTGTCAGCAGCCCCCCATCCAGCAGGAGCCTGCCCGCAGTGTGGGGTACCGATTTCCCCTGTCTGCCATTCCTGGGGCAAATATCAGCAACTGTGCAGGGCAGCTCCACACTGACAGCTTCATCATTCAGTCCCGATCCAAGCAGAATACAGAAAGTACAGGAGAGAAATTAAGAATGGAATGGGTAAAGAGATTTTATCTCACCTCTGGTTACTGACTCTCTGCTCAAAGGGTTTTGTCTCTCTCGAATCCATCAAATCTTCACATAACTTTAAGCAAGGGGTCACCTCCAAATTCTTTAGTTTCTCCACACAATTGAAATCCCTTTTTTCTGGCTCCAGACTGATTAACCTGCTTGGTGTCCACTTCAACCCTGACTTCCTGCCGAACCTTCTAAAGGTTCCTTTGTGTGTGTATTCCAGACCAGGACAGCAAATGTTTTGTTACAAGGCAACGATGGGACCAGGAAGGGGCATTCCCAATGGAAAAACACACACTAAGTAATAGAAACTTAATGCAGGAGGAACACACATCACAGTTATCCTTTATATACTGTGTGCATCACTTAAATGATCATGCAACCTTGCCTTAAATAAAACATATCGGTGCAGAGTCCTCTCAATCTCACCCTCAAATGACAACTCAGACATTGTGGAGATTGCAATGATACTTTCAGTGTTTCAGGGATATACTTGTTGCTGGTTTATCAAGAATGCCAGTTCATATGGTGACTTTTAAGACAAAGTTTGTAGTGAAACAGCAATATTTATATATTTGTACATGTATAAAGCCAAGCATTGTTTGCGCTGACACTACTGTGATAACATTACGACCTAAGAATGTGGAAATTTGGTTGAGTTTAAGGTAGATTAATTTCCCTACAGTATGGAAACAAGCCCTTCAACCCAACAAGTCTACACTGACCCTCCAAAGATAACCCACCCAGACCATTCTCCAACCTCTCTTTACCTGGCTAACGCACCTAACACTCTGGCCAATGCACCTGACCTGCATATCTTTGGACTGTGGGAGAAAACCCATGCAGACACAGGGAGAGCTCCACACAGACAATCACTTAAGGCAGGAATCGAACCTGGGTCCCTGGTGCTGAGAGACTGTAGTGCTGACTGCTGAACCACCATGCACCCCACAGCAGGCAGCAAAAGGTTTGTTTCCTTTGAACTTGTTCCATGGTGCCTGTGCGAGCTGATAAAGAATGTTTCAAACTTTGACCCAGTTGACAGGCTTCAAGAAGCAAGACAGTCCTGAGGTTGCTACGGAGATAATTATTGAAGATGAGGCTATTCTGTAAACATAAATTGGTACGTGTAGGTTACAAAGAGGAACATAATTAGGTAGAGGAAGGCCAAATCTGGAGTTTGCCAAAAACAAGCTCTGTTACCCTTAACCAAAGGACTCAAGTTAATGTATGACAGAAAGAATGAGGTCAAGTAAAGTAGGTAGGGTCTATTAGCTCTCTAAAGAGAGAAGAAATGTCACTGCAGAAGACTTGCGAAGGGTGTGTCTATGTGTGTCACAGGGTGTGATGTGTGACTGTCAATGAAACCAATCTTGTTCCATTCATTTAATTCTACATTGGATGACATCATTCACACAAACTGGACACTGTTGTCACATGGTGCGGGTGTGAGATCGATGTAGTAGAACAAAGAACAAAAAAAATGTACAGCCCAGGAACAGGCCCTTCCGCCCTCCAAGCCTGAGCTGATCCAAAGCCACTGTCTAAACCTATTGCCAAATTCCTAAGAATCTATATCCCTCTGCTCCCCAATTACTCATGCATCTGTCTAGATGCACCTTAAATGAATCTACTGTGCCTACCTCTACTACCTCTGCTGGCAACCCTCTATGTAAAGTACTTTCCACATATATCCCCCTTAAACTTTTCACCTCTCACCTTGAACCCGTGACCTCTCATTATTGAATCCCTCACCCTGGGAAAAAGCTTATCTCTGTCAACCCCGTCTATACCCTTCATGATTTTGTAGACCACAATCAGGTCACCCCTCAATCTCTTTTTTCCTAATGAAAACAATCCTAACCTACTCAACCTCTCTTCATAGCTAGCACCTTCCATACCAGGCAACATCCTCATAAACCTTCTCTGCACAGTCTCCAAAGCATCCCCATCCTTTTGGTAATGTGGCGACCAGAACTGTTCACAGTATTCTAAACGCGGCCGAACCAAAGTCTTGCACAATTGTAACATGACTTGCCAGCTCTTATACTCATTACCCCATCCGATGAAGACAAGCATACTATATGCCTTCTTGACCACTCTATCCACCTGTGCAGCCACCTTCAGGGTACAATAGACCGGAACTCCCAGATCTCTCTGCTCATCAACTTTTCCCAAGGCTTTTTCGTTTACAGTATAGTTTGCTCTAGAATTAGACTTCCCAAAATACATCACCTCGCATTTTCCTGGATTGAACTCCATCTGCTACATCTCCACCCAACTCTCCAGTCTATCTATATTCTTCTACATTCTTTAACAGTCCCCTATACTTTCTGCTCCTTCACCAATCTCTGTGTCATCTGCAAACTTACTGATCAGATCAACAGTGCCCTCTTCCAGATCATTTATGTATATTACAAACAACAGTGGCCCCAGCACTGATCCATGTGGAACACCACTGGTCACCTTTCTCCATTTCGAGAAATTCCCTTCAACTACTACCCTCTGTCACCTGTTTCTCAATTCGTTCTTTATCCACTTAGCTAGAACACCCTGCACACCATGTGACTTCACTTCCTCCATTAGTTTACCATGGGAAACCTTATCAAATGCCTTACTAAAGTCCATGGATATGAGATCTACAGCCATTCCTTCATCTATCAATTTGGTCACTTCCTCAAAGAACTCTATTAAGTTGGTAAGCCAGTTGATCTAGCCAGCACAAAACCATGTTGCCTATCACTGGTAAGCCCATTCTTTTCCAAATATAAATAGATTTTATCCCTCAGTACTTTCCCCAGCAACTTTCCCAACACTGACTTCAGGCTCACTGGTCTGTAGTTACCTCGAATATCCTTACCACCCTTCTTGTACAGGGGGATAACATGAGCAACCCCCCAGTCCTCTGACACCTCACCTGTGTTTAAGGATGCTGCAAAGATATCTGTTTTCCTCTCTCGCTTCCCTCAGCAACCTGGGATAGATCCCATTTGGTTCTGGGGATTTGTCCATCTTAATATCCTTTAGCCTACCTTCCCTCCTTATGTCAAGGTGATCCAGAGTAAACAGACTTCTATCTGTAATCTCAACATTGATCACCTCTCATTCCTCAGTGAACACTGATGCAGAGTAATCATTGAGCATCTCATCCATTTTCTCAGGTTTCGACACACAACCTTCTTTCCTTATCCTTTAGTGGACCAACTCTTTCTCTGGTCACTCTCTTGCTTCTTATATAAGAATAAAAGGCCTTGGGTTTCTCCTTAATTCTGCTTGCCAGTGCGACGCTGCACAGCTACATGTCCACTCCCTTGACTGATGACGGCTGGAAACCACAACAAACTGCCTAGCTTTGTGTCTGCACCAAAGGGAAGACACAACAGAAATATTGAGAAACTTTAAGTGACTGTCTAGTCAGAGGCAGAGACAGAGGTTTCTGAAGCCAAGAATGAGACATCAGAATGGTGTGTTTCCTACCTGGTGTCACGGTCAAGGATGTCTCGGAGAGGGTGCAGAATTTTCTTACAGCGGAGAGGAACCAGCAGGAGGTCATTGTACACATTGGAACCAAAAACATAAGAAGAAAAAAGGACAAGGTTCTGAGGCGACAATATAGGAAATTAGGAAGGAGTTTAAAAAGTAGAACCTCAAGTTGTCATGTCCTAGTGAGAGTAGGAATAGAGGATAGAGCAGATGAATGTGTGGCTGTGGAGCTCGTGAAGAGGAGATGGATTCACATTTTTGGATCATTGGAATCTCTTCTCAGGTAGAAGTGACTTGCACAAGAAGGTCAGGTTGTGCCTGAATTGGAAGGGGACAGATATACTGGTGGGAGACATCCTAGAGCTACTGGGGAGGATTTAAACTAGTCAGACAGGTGGTAAATCTGAGATTGGTACAACTGGGAAAAGGAGAAAGTCAAACAGTCAAGGCAGGTGGGACCAAAGCAGAAAACGAGGTAGGACTGATAAATTAAACAGCATTTTTTTCAATACAAGAGGCCAAAAAGGTCAGGTAGTTGAAATCAGGGCGTGGTTGGGAACTTGGGACTGGGATATCATACTAATTACAGAGATGTGTCCCAGGGATGCACAGGGCTGACAGCTAAATATTCCAGGGTATAGGTGTCATAAGAAGGATAGAAAGGGGGCAAGAGAGGAGGGGGAGTGGGGTTTTTCATCAGGGATAACAATACGGCTATACTTAGGGAGGATATTCCAGGGAGTACATCCAGGGAAGGTATTTGGGTGGAACTGAGCAATAAGAGAAAGATGATCATCTTATTGTGATTGTACTATAAACCTCACCCCCCAACCCCACACAACCCCCCCCCCCCCCCCCAACCCCCCACCAGTCAGCAGGGAAATTGATAAACAAATTTGAAAAGAGATCTCAGGAAGCTGCAGGAATGGGGCGGCACGGTGGCTCAGTGGTTAGCACTGCTGCCTCACAGCGCCAGAGACCTGGGTTCGATTCCAGCCTTGGGCCACTGTCTGTGTGGCGTTTGCACATTCTCCCGTGTCTGTGTGGGTTTCCTCTGGGTGCTTCAGTTTCCTCCCACAGTCCAAAGATGTGCAAATTAGGTGAATTGGTCATGCTAAATAACCTGTAGAGTTAGGTGCATTTCTTAGGGGGAATGGGTCTAGGTGGGTTGCTCTTCGGAGGGTCAGTGTGGACAGGTTGGGCCGAAGGGCCTGTTTCCAAACTGTAGGAATCTAATCTAACCTAAATAATAGGGGCGTAATGAGTGGGGATCACAGAATCCCTACAGTGTGGAAACAGGCCCTTCGGCCTAACAAGTTCACACTGACCCTCCAAACAGTAACCCATCCACACTCATTCCCGCACTATATTTACCCTGACTAATGCACCTAACCTACACATCCCTGAACACGATAGGCGATTCAGCATGGCCAATTTAACTAACCTGCACATGTTTGGAACGTGGAAGGAAACCGGAGCACCCAGAGGAAACCCGGACAAAATGGGGAATGTGTGCAAACTCCGTACAGACAGTCATTTGCAGTTGGATTTGAACCCGGGTCCTTGGTGCTGTGAGGCAGCGATGTGAACCACTGAGCTACTGTGCCGATTTTAACTTTCAAGCATAGACCTGGACTGCCGTAGTGTTCAGGGTTTGGATGGCAGGGACTTTGGTAAGTGTGTACAAGAAAATTTCCTGATTCAATATGTGGGTGTACCTACTAGAGAAGGTGCAACATTTGACCTTCTTGTGGAAATTAAGGCAGGGCAAGCGACTGAGGTGACAGTGGGAGGAGCACTTTGGGGCCACTGATCATAACTCTATTAGCTTTAAAATAGTGATGAAAAAGGATAGACCAGATCTAAAAATTAAAGTTCTAAATTGGAGGAAGGCCAATTTTGATTATATTCGGCAAAACCTTCAAAATATTCATTGGGGGCGGATACTCGCTGGTAAAGGGACAGCTGGAAACAGGGAAGCCTTCAAAAATGAGATAACGAGAGTCCGGAACTGATATATTTCTGTTAGGGAGAAGGCTGAGGCTGGTAGGTGTAGGGAATGCTGGATGTCGAGAGAAATTAAGGTTTTGGTCAAGAAGAAGAAGGAAGCATATGTCAGCAGCGATCGGGTAAATCCCTAGAAGAGTATAAGGGCAGCAGGCATGTACTGAAGAGGAAAATCGGGAGGGCAAAAACGTGACATGCGATAGGTATGGCAAGAAGTGTTAAGGAGAATTCAAAGGATTCTAAAATATGCATTACAGACAAACGAGTAACTAGGGAGAGAATAGGACCCTTTAAAGATCTGTGTGGAGTTTGCACATTCTCCCCGTGTCTGCGTGGGTTTCCTCCCACAGTCCAAAAAAAATGTGCAGGTGAGGTGAATTGGCCATGCTAAATTGCCTGTAGTGTTAGGTGAAGGGATAAATGTAGGGGAATGGGTCTTGGTTGGTTGCCCTTTGTTTGTCCAAAGAGCCTGTTTCCACATCATAAGTAATCTAATCTAATCTAAAACAAGACTGCCTGTGTGTGGAACTGCAAGAGATGGGGGAGATATGAAACAAGTATTTTGCATCCGTGTTTACTGTGGAGAAGGACAAGGAATATAGAGAACTTGGGGAAATAAACAGCAATTTCTTGAAAAATATCCATAACAATGGAAGAAGAGATGCTGGACAACTTATAATGCAAAAAGGTGGATAAATCAAGATTTGATCAGGTATACCTAAGAACTCTGTAGGAAGCTAGGGAAGTGATTGCCTGTGCCCCTTACTGAGATATTTATACCACTGATAGCCAAAGGTGAGATACTGTAAGACTGGAGGTTGGTTAACGTGATGCCAATATGTAAGAAAGGTGGTATGGAAAAGCCAGGGAATTATAGACCAGTGAACCTGACATCAGTGGCGAGCAAATTGTTGGAGGGGATTCTGAGGGAGGGGATTTGGAAAGGCAAAGACTGATTTGGGATAGTCAACATGGCTTTATGGGAGTCATATCTCATTAAATTGATTGAGTTTTTTGAAGTGACAAAGAGGATTGATGTGGACAGAGCGATAGATGTGATCCATGTGGACTTTAGTAAGGCATTTCAGTGAGGAGAAAGTGAGGACTGCACATGCTGGAGATCAGAGTCGAGAGTGTGGTGCTGGTGAGGCAGCATCCGAGGAACAGGAGAATCAGTAAGGAGTTTGTCAAGGTGTCATATGGGATCACATGGAATACAGGGAGAACTAGCCATCTGGATACAGAACTGGCTCGAAGGTAGGAGACAGAGGGTGGTGGTGAGGGTTGCTTTTCAGCCTGGATGCCTGTGACCAGTGATATGAAACAAGGATCAGTACTGGGTCCACTGCTTTTTGTCATTACTAAAAATGATTTGGATATGAACACAGTGGGTATGGTTAGTAAGTTTGCAGGTGACACCAAAATTGATGGTGTGGTGGAGATCCAAGAAGGTTCCCTCAGAGTACAGCGGGACCTCGATCAGGTGGGCTGATGGGTCAAGGAGCGGCAGATAGAGTTTAATTTTTGTAAATGTGAGGTGCTGCATTGTAGAAAGGCAAATTAGGGCAGAACTTATACACTTAATGGTGAGGTCCTGGGGAGAGTTACTGAACAAAGAGACCTTGGAATGCAGGTTCATAGTTCCTTGAAAGTGCAATCACATGTAGACAGGATAGTGAAGAAGGTATTTGGTCGGCTTGGCTTTATTGGTCAGTGAATTGAGTGGAGGAAATGGGAGGCCATGTTGTGACTGTAGAGGACATTAGAATACTGTGTTCATGTCTCGTCTACCTGTTATGGGTAGGATGTTGTGAAACTTGAAAGGGTTCAAAGGAGATTTACAAGTATGTTGCCAGGGTAAGAGATTCTGAGCTGCAGGAGCGGCTGGAGAGGTTGGGATATTTTGTCTGGAGCATTGGAGAATGAGGGATGACCTGATAGAAGTTTATATAATCATGAGGGAAATGGATAGAGGGAAGAGGCAAAGTCTTTTCCCCAAGCTAAGGGAGTCCAAAACTTGAGGGCATACATTCAAGATGGGAGGGGAAAGATTAAAATACACCTAAAGGACAATATTTCCACACAGAGGATGCCATGTGCATAGAAGGAGCTGCCAGAGGAAGTGTAGACGCTGGTACAAAAACTACATTTTAGAGACATCTGGATGGTTATATGGCCAGGAAGGGTTGGAGACATATGGGTGAAGTGTTGACTAATGGGACTTGGTTAATTTGGGATGTCTGGTTGGCATGGATGAGTAGGAGCCAAGGGTCTGTTTCCATGATGTACAGCTCCATAGGACTCTCTGACTGTGTAGGTGAGGGGGCAAAGTGAGAAAGGCAAGGCAAGGCAGGGATGGTCTGAGCATCCGAGTAGAGAGCACTAAGAGAGTGAGCAAGGAGCCCTGAGATGGACCTGGCCCAATTGTTCTCCTTCAATCGTCCGGTGTAGGTGAAGATTGTATTGTGTAATATCTGTTAAAAATAACTGTGCCTGTTTGTTCAAAGACCGCAAAGTAATTTCATTCTCTCTGCAACCGCACAAAATCACAGGGGAGATTTAGTTGCTTTATATAACAGATGAATGTCTGATGATTCAGATCTGTCAATAACAATTGATATCGTCACCTCTCTGAAAATGGAATTATCAACAATTGAACAGATAGCTTTCACTTACTACCATTTCCTCACAATCTTAGGAGTTCCTGGTAAGAAGCTGAAGCAGGTTGTGTTATCTTTTCAATTCCACTTTCACTCTGTTCTTTCCCCTGATATATCTCTCAGTGTATAAACCCTCCCTCTTTCTCTCCTCATGCTGGATCCAGTTTCAGGTGTTCCTACAAGAAACAGCTCATGCTGTAATTTGTGAATTTTAGTTTAGTTCCATGAGGACATGAGGAATCTGTGACCTGACGTGTGCTAAATGGTCCTTGTCTGGGAGGAACAGGTACTTTCATATTTCTGGACCCAAAGCTCTCTCCGACTGGGTTTTTATTGCCATGTGTTTGGGTCTGTTGCTGGGACATGGGTCTGGATTTGATGATGGTCAGTGGGATCAGCAGGTCGATGGGATAGTGCCCAGTCCACGTGCTCACACACCTGAATGATCCTCACAGTGGGACCAAGAGCTGGTCACCCAAGTCACATGGTGCCAGGACCCTCCTCAGTGAAGCACACGGTGAGGGGGGGTGTCCATTGGGAGAAGGGTCAGGCCATGAACAGCAAGTCAACTCCGGCCATCATTGGGAGAAGGGTCAGGCCATGAACAGCAAGTCAACTCTGGCCGTCATTGTACAGGGCTGTGGGGATGAGCAGGCAGCTGAGGGGAAGTGGGATTGTGTAAATATCCTTCAGCTGTGGGGAGGCAGCATTGAGAGTTCAGAACCTTTATTGTTGAGGGAGCAGGTTAGACCACGAACTTTAACCGTGGTGTCTCCTGTGACAGCACCATCTTTCACAAACACCTTTGCCAATGTTGGAGATATCATCCATCTCATCAAGGGCAGGTCCAAAGCCGAGGAGTGAGCCCTCCCCTGTGTCTCAGTTATCGGGCAGAGTTGGCAGAGGTGGCCATTAGATGTGGGCGTGTCTGGTCAATGTGGTTGACATGCTGCAAAACGCTGATTGAGAGAACGAGGACCAGTGGAGGTGTGGCCAAACTGAATCTGATGGAGGAGGAGGAGATGTTGCAGTTGGTCACTCACCTGGAGACCCAATGGGAGGCTGGAGGCTGAGGGGCAGGAGGGGCACGAAGTGAGATTCAGAGAGGAGTGCAGGAGGTGGCAGATGGCCGAGGGACAATGTTGTCACCACTGGCAGCATGGTGGCTCAGTGGTTCACTCTGCTCCCTCACAGCACCAGGAACCCAGCTTCGATTCCACCCTTGGGAACTGTCTGTGTGGAGTTTGTACATTCTTCCCCGTGTCTGCATGAGTTTCCTTCATGTGCTCCAGTTTCCTCCTACAGTCCGAGATCTGCAGGTTAGGTGGTTTGGCCATGGGACATTTCCCATAATATCCAGCAATGAGCAGTCCCGGTACGTTAGCCTTGGGAAATGCAGGCTGACACGGATATGGTAGAGGGCATGAAACTGGGTGGAAAGGTCTTCAGGGGCTTGGTGTGGACTCGATGGGCCAAATGTCCTTTTTCCACACTGTAGTGATCCTTTGCTCTCCTCGGAAATGAACACATTTGGTATTCTGTTCAACTGATTTCATAGAGAGGGCATGTGTCCTCAAAACTGATCACAGATGAAGATGTCGTCATCATTAGTTAGGTCGACAGTTAGGTTTGTGGTTCGGATTATGGTTGGACTTAGGCAAGGGTTAGACTAAGGCTGAAAATTAGGATTAGGGTTGTCTTTCAGGGTAGAATTGGATTTCACATTAAGTTTTGGGTTATGGTTCGGATCATATATGGGTTTTGTTTGAATTAGTGTGGTCCATTGCATTGTCACTCAACTCAATGTGCAAGAGAGAGGATGGAGATATCTGACATCATCGTCAGGTAATTGTCCCTCAGTCAGGAAAGTATGGAGGGCCAAGTGAGCCTCAGAGTGGGACATGTGGAGGAGCAGTCACCATCGGGAAGTACCTGTCAGGGCATTCCTGATGGGGACAGTTACTCCTCTAACCTCTGCCACTGACACCAGTGCTTCAGAGAGTCATGGTGATGAAGGAGCTTCCTGACACTGTGCAGGAGAGCCTCACCATGTCAGGGTCCAGACAGACTCAGCCAAACAGAGGACCACCCCCAAGGCCATTCCAGACAAAGGGATATTAGAGTCAGCCGCCTGCCTCTAGGACCATTGGCAGCACATGGGGAAGGCTACAGTGCCGCAGGCAGGAACAATGTAAGAAATCACACTGAGTCCACATGGGAGAACACGGGGAATAATTTATGATGTCTTTACAGGAATGGTATGGCTGATAACCTTCATTAAATACATGCACATGAGGATGGATGTGTAGTTATTGCAATCGTTCATTTAGCTGGTCTTATGGATGGATGTTGACTTGAGGGTTGACTAACCAGGGTTTGTTGATGGTGTGTGTCCCAGCATCCTTTTCAGTACCTGCCTTACCTTTGCCATATTCACAATGGTCCTGTCACTGGTCATAACTTGAGATTAAAAATCACACAACATTAGGTTGTAATTCAAGAGGTTTATTTGGAAGTAATAGCATTTAGAGTGCTACCTGGTGAAGGAGCAATGCTCCGAAAGCTAGTGCTTCCAAATAAACCTGCTGGACTAGAACCTGGTGTTGTGTAATGTTTAATTTTGTCCATCCCAGTCCAACATTGGCACCTGCACGTCCCAGCTTGAGGTAACATTGTGGCGTTGAGCAGATTGTTAATTGTTTTAACAAATCGCCTTGGTGCTTGTGTGAATTTTATTGCAAAGTCACTCAACATCTGATCTCCTGTGTCCCACTGGGGCCATGAGCTATCTCTTGAATAGGCAGCCCTTTCCTCCCAGAATTGGGCAGCACAGTGCTTCGCACTGCTGCCTCACAGCACCAGAGACCTGGGTTCAATTCCTGCCTCAGGCAACTGTCTGTGTGGAGTTTGCACATTCTCCCCATGTCTGCGTGGGATTCCTCCTGGTGCTCCGGTTTCCTCCCACAGTCCAAAAATGTGCAGGTTAGGTGAATTGGCCATGCTAAATTGCCCGGAGTGTCAGGTGAGGGGGTAAATGTAGGGGAATGGGTCGGGGTGGGTTGCTCTTTGGAGGGTCAATGTGGACTTGTTGGGCCGAAGGGCCTGTTTCCACATTGTAAGTAATCTAATCTAATCTGAATCTATCTCTCCAATGGCTGTGGTGCATTGACCACCGTGGAACTGAGGGGTGTTGAAGGTTGTGTGAGTCAGGACCCCTCCCTGGAATACACACACATATCTGGAGAAGCCTTTGTCGATAATTACTGACTAATTGGACACTTTGGGAGTGACTCCCTTTAATATTTACAAAAGTCTGGTGAACCTCATCTGTGGTGAACGGGATGCAGTTGTGAGTACACCAAACCCTTGCAGCTATTACCACCTTCATACAGTGTTGTACAGGAGCTTACAGCTCACCGTAAAGATCTCAATCTAATGCTTACAAAGGGCTGGAGGTACAAGAGCTCAAAGCCTTGGATAATCATTGAAACTACAGACGCTGAATACCCAGAGACACAATTGGAACTGATCTGTCACAAAGAGATATCACTGACTCCCTGGAAAGGCACACACTGCGCAGATACTGGAGCTCCAGGTGCTGCAGATAGTTTGCCCTCTGTCTGTAAATGCAAGGCACTGATTGTACATTCTCCGTTCAGGCTGCTGTTATTCTCAATGGTTTTCTCACACAGGACTAGGTCCATTATGTCCCTGTGATACAGAGCCCACCTGCCCTTGGCTATCTGCCATCTTGAACCTTCTGGTCTTGATCTCCCCGCACTTTTACACTCCCCATGGAGGCAATTGTCTCTGGACTCCGGCTTGAGTCACAAACTGAACAATACCCATTTAGTGAGGGCTCAAGCCCGCTCTCTCCTCTGGTATGTTTCTCATTGTACCGAATGAACAACACAAAGTTGTCAAAATAAAATAGAACTTCCACCTTCATGAATAAAATCACTGGCGACATCCAACCTTTTCACTTGCAAAGATTTTGATGGATTTTTATCCGTCTCAGTGCCCCTGACATAACACTGCTGGAACCCCCTCTCCCCATTCTGTTTTCCTTGTACAACCTCGGGGAAAGTTGAATAGATCCCATACAATTATGGTCAATTGAGCTCACAATGAGCTTCGCTGTATTTAAATGAGTCAACGTTCAAAGGAGGCAGCCACTCCCACCCCCACTCACCGTTCCATCTAATTAGAGACTGGCATAAGGCAGTGCGGGGGGTGGGGGGAGTACACGCATTCAATCCATCTCTGTAAAGATGGATTTGAGAAAGAGTTTGCTTCCTTCCAATCTGTGCAATATTTCTATATATTTGTGAGTTTGTCTGATGGGAAATCCCAGTAATTACATGAGGATGAAGGAAATAATATCTTAATATTGTAAGGTGAAGTTGGTGGGAGGAAACCCGTGCGCAGTGTGAACCTCAACTGAGACATATTTGGCCAAATAACATGGCTTTGTGCCATAATTTCCAAACAATATTGTGTTATTAATCTGGGGATTCTGCTCTTTTCTTTGTAGCTAACCTCCTGACAATTGTCCTTCTAATTCGTGGAGGCTGTGGTCTCTCCAAAGGGATCTCTCTTTATTTGGTGGGTATGACGACAGTTGATCTCCTGGTCATTATTTCCAATGTGATAGTCTACCACATGCTTTACTACTATTTCCCATTTTCATTTCTACACTTCACCTCAATAAGGAGCATCAATGTGGTGATCAACTTCACAGCGATTGACTGCTCTGTTTGGCTCACGGTCGCTTTCACTGTCGATCGTTTTGTCCTCATTTGTTGCCAGAGGTTGAGAGCAAAGTATTGCAGGGAGGAAACTGCAGCTGTGGTGATAGTGACTGTGTGTGTTGTGTTCTCACTCAAAAATATTCCCTTATATTTTGCTGTTGAGCCAATCTATATCATTAACAATGTGGAATGGGGCACTCATTTGAAATCAGATTATTTCATCTTGCCAGGATGGATCAGTTTTGACTGGCTTGACACAATTTTAAACCCACTATTGCCATATTTTCTCCTCTTACTGCTCAACACAGTAACTATTCGACACATTGTGATGGCTAATCGAACCCGCAGAGCACTGCAAGGTCAACGCAACACCCAGAACAGCGACGATCCAGAGATGCAGAGCCGAAGGAAATCCATCACTTTACTCTTTGCCATTTCTGGCACTTTCATCGTGCTGTGGATGCCATATACTGTGTTTTTCCTCATTTCTAGAATAACAGATACATTTTATGAGCCAGATCATTATACTGACCCCATACTTATTGCAGGCTATACGGGAGATATGTTTCAACTGCTGAGCTCCTGTACAAACACATTGGTTTATGCATTGGCTCAGTCTAAATTCAGAGAAAAGTTGAGAAATGCAATAATGACTCCATTTCTTGAAATTGTTCAATGTGTCAAATATTGTTTTTAAAAGTTACTAGAAATACTTTTACAAAACATTCACATCATCCTCCTGAATACGACAATTCTGTCCTCCTAGGTCTACACTAACTACAAGTAATAGTCTTGCTCTGTGGTGTATTCTCACCTCTGTATCACAGGGTCATGTGATCAAACACATGACTGAGGCTGACAGAATTCCACTTCAGATGAGCTGGTAACACTACACCAGTCCACGCTCCTCATTGGATGTACCATTTCCCACAGCCCTCCTTTACGACAAGCAGTGAAGTCATCCATGGTCTTCTGGCTAATATGTATCCTCTAACCACCATCACTGAAAGCACATTGTTTGATAAATTTTCTCATTGTTGAATGTGAGGTCTCACTGTGTACAGATTCACTGCTACATTAAAACACTGACTCATTTTTAAAGTACTTTGTGGATTTTGCAGGCTTCTTTATTCACTTCTGGGATGTGTGTCTCTCTGGCCGGGCCCAGTATTTATTATCTGGCCCAAGGTGCCCTTGAGAAGGTGGTGGGGAGCTGCATTTTTGCACCACTGCAGTTCATATTTTGAGGGTTGACCCACAATATCCTAAGGGAGAAAATTCCAGTATTTTGACGAAGCAACAATGAAGAATATATTTCTAGTCAGGATGGTGGCTGGTTTGGAGGGAAACTGGCAGGTGGTTTAGTTTCTGTGTTTCTGCTGCCCTTGTCCTTCTAGAGGGAAGTACGTGTTTGCAAGGTGCTGTCTGAGGATCTTTGGTGAACTTCTGAGTACATCTTGTAGCTCGTACACACTGCTGCTACTGAGCATCAGTCGTGGAGGGAGTGGATGCTTTTCGGTGCGGTGCTGATCAAGCCAGCTGCTTTATTCTGGATGGTGTAGAGCTTCCTGAGTGAAGCTGAAACTGCACCAATCCAGGCAAATGGGGAATATTCCGTACATTCCTGACATGTTCCGTGTAGATGGGGGAACAGGCATTGGCAGAGAGTCGCCTGCTGCAGTATTCCTAACGTTGTAACTGTACTGGAACAGCTTGGGTGGGGAAGCAGCAAGATCTGGAGCACAAGTCTTCAGTACTATGGCCGGAATATTGTCAGGAAATGTATCAATTATCCAGTCTCTCCCACCATTTTTTGATACTACATAAGAGTGAATCAAATTAGCTGAAGACAGTATCTGTGATTTGACTTGATTTAATTATGATTTATTGTTGTCAAATGTACCAAAGTACAGTGAAAAGTTTTGTTTTGCGAGCAGTACAGACAGATCATTGCAATCAAAGACATACAGATCACAGGGTGCTACGACAGAGTGAGGCACACAAGGCAATGGCTGTACGTGAGAATATTCCCGAGGTGGGAGGGGTCTTTGGCGATGTTGGCTGCCTTTTTTGCAGCAATGAGGAGAGTAAATGGAGTCCTTGGTTGGGAGGTTGCCTTCCGTGATGGTCTGGGCTGTGCACATCCTGGGAACCACCGTAGGACTCTGAGATGGATCATCCACTCGGCATTTCTGCCAGAAGGTTGCTGTGAATGCTTCAGCCTTATCATTTACATTGACGTGCTGGGCTCTTCCATCATTGAGGATGGGGTTACTTGTGGAGACTCCTCCTCTGATGTGTTGTTTAATTCTCCATCATCACTCAGACTGGATGTGACAGAACTGCAGAGTGTAGATGTCATCCATTGGTTTTGGGAAATCTAATGTCTGCCTATCATTTGTTGCTTTTGCTGTTGAGCATGCAAGTTGTCCTGTTTGGTAGCTTCACCAGGCTGACATCTCATTTCTCAATCTGCCTGGTGCTGGTGCTGGCATGCCCTCCTGCGCTCTCCATTGAACCAGGGTTTATCCCCTGGCTTCACAGTCATGGTTGAGGGAGGGACATGCTGAGCCATGAGGTGACAGATTGTGCTGGAGCACAATTCCACTGATGGCCCACAGCACCTCATGGATACCCAGGCTTGAATTGCTCAATCTGTCCCATTTATCACAGTGATCGTGCCACACAAAATGAAGGAGGGCATGCTCAATGTGAAGATGGGATTTAGTCTCCACAAGGGCTGTGTGACAGTAACTCTTACAGGAAATGTCACAGACACATGCATCTGCAGCTGGTGGATTGGTAAGGACGAGGTCAAAGATGTTTTTGCCTTTTGTTTGTTGTCATTCTCAGGGAAAATTTGGTTCATCACTCCAAGAACTAACCCAGGAAAAGGCAGTACTGAAACCACCAGAACTGGAGGGACCATTCCTCCAGCACCAAGAATAGGACCCTGCAAGGACAACCAATCAGCTCAGGCATTGAGTGAGACAGCCCTGAACTTACCTTAACCAACATCTCCATAAAACAGAAACCTGATTCTTCTGTAAACACAAACATCTTGTCAGAGGAAAATAGAGAGGAAGAGAGAGCAGAAGGGAGAGAAAAGGAGAGAGGGGAAAGGAAGAAAGAGAGGTAGTTTGAACTTCAGAAGTTGGCATTTAGACAGGAGTTCAAAAAGTCACTTCCTGAAGTCGTGAGAATTCACGTGCAAGAGCAGAGAGTTAAAACGGCAAGATTAGCAGCTGAAATGGCTGGTGATTATGAATTGGTCCATAAATCAAAGTTTGGCTTCCAAAATCAATTTCAATTCATGAGGGATAGATATCGGGGAAAAGAGAAATCCTAGCATGGAAAGGGAAAGGTAGATCTTGGTGTAGATCATAAGGATAACTTACCAGAGGGTAAAAAGGGAACTGTTGAAGGGGAAAGTGAAGTTAAAAAGCTTTGATGTTTTCACTGCAATAAAATAGGCCACATGAATTCACAGTGTTGGTGGGTTAGGAAAAGCAGTGGGAAGCCAGATGTAGGAAAACAGGATAAGCCAGTGAATTTTGTTGGGGTGGTAATGGAAAGCACAGTGGAGGCTAGAAAGCTGCACCAGAATGTACGAGCTGGTCGGAGGTTGGTTAAGGAGGAAGTGCCAGATCTTCTCAAACCATATACCTGTGAACGGAACATTTACTCACATAAGCCAGGAGCAGCAGGTGGAGAGGTTACAATATTAAGAGATAAAGGATCCTCTCAATCTTTGATGTTGAAAGATAAGGAGATATGTACTTCGGAAGGACTATTGCCAGAAAAGGTACTAGTAATGGGAATTCATGGTGAGACAGGAAGCACCCAATGATGTTAAGTGAGGTTAGAGTGTCCAGTGAATAGTGAGAAAGTCGTGGTTGGAGTACTGGATAAATTCTCAGCTCAAGGAATACAATTTGTCCTTGCTAATGATATAGCTGGTTCACAGGTAGGAGTGCTGCCTACTGTGGTTGAAAAGTCAGTGGAAATTCAGGCAACTGAACTATTGCAGGACACATATCCTGGGGTTTTTCCTGGCTGTGTGGTAACGAGGTCACAAAGTCACCAGTTGAAACAGGAGAGGTCAAAGAGTACAGATAAGAAGGTTGAAGTGGAATTAGCAGAGACCCTGTTTGATCAGATGGTGGAGACAAAACAGGAGCAGGTAGATGACACAGCAGACATCTTTAGATCAGAGACATTAAATTAGTTACAACAGAAAGGTGAAATTTAAAGTAATTGTACCAAAAGGCATACACAGAAAAAGAATGTGAATGTATCCCTGAATGCTCTTATCTTAAAAATGATGTCTTAATGAGGAAATGAAAACCATCATATATTCAGGCAGATGAGAAAAGGGTAGAAGTTCATCAAGTCATATTTCTTGTAGTTTAATGTAAGGAGGAATTACGGGTAGTGCATGAACTACCATTGGGGGTCATTTAGGAGTGAGAAAAACTCAGCGAAAAAACAAAAACGTTCTTACTGGCCTCGACAGCACAAGGATGTAGTTGGGTTTTTCCAAACATGTCATTCATATCAGGTAATTGGAAAACCACAGGCAGTGATAAAACCCAAACCTTTAATCCCTATTCGTGCATTTGAGGAACCCTTTACAAGAGTCTTAATTCATTGGGTAGGACCCCCTACCTCAGCAAAAAGTGGGAGTAAGTATTTGTTAACAATAATGGATGCGTCCACTAGATGTCCAGAGGCTGTCCCACTACACAATGCCACATCCAAAAGGTTTGGAGAGGAGTTACTCACATTTTTCATGGGATAAAGACTATCCACAGAGATACAATCAGGTCAAGGGGCAAAATTTACATCAAAGTTATTTAAGGAAGTTATGGACAGCTTAGGAATAAAACAATTCAAATCTACTGTGTATCATCCTGAGTTGCAAGGTGTACAAGAATGGTGGCATCAGACATTAAAGACCATGTTGAGGGTTTATAGTCAAGACTAACCAGATGGTTGGGATAAGGGAATTCCATTTGTACTTTTTGCAATCAGAGATGCACCAAATGAATCAACCAAATTCAGTCCCATTTGAATTAGTTTTTGGGTATGAAGTGAGAGGATCACTAAAATTGATTATGGAGAAATGGACAAGACAGAATTCAGAGACTACATACTTGGGCTATGTGTCAGATTTTAGGGAATGATTAAATAGAGTTGGGAGTTGCCTAGACAGCATTTAAAGTATCACAACATACAATGAAACAGGAAGCAGGCAAGAAATCAAAAACATACTATTTTGCAATTGGAGGTAAGGTGTTAGTGTTACTTCCAGTAATAGGGGAACCTTTAAAAGCAAGGTTTAGTGGACCTTATTAAGTTGCGAGGAAATTAAGTGAGGTGAGCTATTTGATAAGAACTCCAGATAGAAAGAAATCTGACAGAGTGTGTGATGTGAATATGCTCCAAAGGTATTTTGATCAGGAAGGGAAGCTAAAGGAGACTGTATTTTTGGTTACATCAGGGAGTGAAGACCGAAGGTCAGAGGATTCTGAATTAGACATTCCTCAAATTAAATTGGACAATGTGCAAGTTGTCAAAAATTGGGATAAGTTATTGAGTTACCTTCCAGAGGTAAATCAAAATGACCTGAAAACATTATTACTATCACTTGGGGAGTTATGTGGAAATAAGCTGGGAAGTGCTAACACAATTATGCATGATGTAGAGAGGGGAGATGCTGTTTCAACTAAGCAGCATCCTTGTCGGCATAACTCTCTAAAGTTGGCACAGGTTCAAAAGGAAATTGAATGCATGATTTGAGACAACATAAACCAAGTGAGTTACCATGACTGGAGCTCACCCATAGTAATGGTGCCAAAACCAGATGGTACCCAACGGTTGCGTGTGGACCATCATAAAGTCAATGCAGTTACAAAGACAAATACAAACCTGAATCCGCATTTGGAAGATTAAGTTGAAAATCTGGGACAAACAACTTATATTTCTAAGTTGGGCTTACTCACAGGATACTGGCAGGTAATTTTGTCTAAAAGAATGAAGGCAATTTCAGATTTTATAATGCTGAATGGACTATATTAGTTTAGAGTCATGCCATTCAGTGTGAAAAATGAACCAGCCACATTTCAGAGATGAGCCAATAAGGTCATTGCTGCATTACCCAATTGTGTCATATATATTGATGACCTGGTGATTTTTAGTCACACATTAAAGGAACATTTGCAACATGTATCACACTTGTTTGATCAACTTTGGAAGGCAGATTTAGTACTTCCCAGTGTTTTGGACCAGGCCAGACCCCTTCAAAACATTTCAAGAAAGTAGCCCAGACCCTAACTTTGCTGGTTGTTTTAAGCAGGTATAACATGGATATTCCAGGAGGGATGCAGCTGGTCAAACCAATTTGTTTTAAACAAAACAGAAGTTATTTACAAGGTTACCAAATGAAACACAAACAAAAGAGAACACAATACAGAATAACTCAATGTCTCAAAAAGCCCAACAGATTATACCAACTTCATGATACTGTTCCGATTAATTGCTGCAATCCCCACAAACACGCCATTGGCACAAAAGGGAAAATCAAACACAGGGTCTAACAGGAGAGAGAGAGGGCAGCATGGAACACCATCTTCCATGGAGCTGTTTGTTGGACCAGTGGCCTCAACAACTGCCTGCCAGCTTTCAGTGAATAGCCAGACTGCTAAACTAAACTAAACCAAGTCAGAGTCATCTTAAAAGTGAATTTGCCAGAGCTCAAGTCATTTTCCTGGGTCATGTCATTGCAAATGGACAAATGGTGCCACAGGATGCAGAAGCAAAGATAATTGGGGAGTTTCCCACACTGTCGACAAAAAAAGCAGTCCTACGGTTCCTGGATTGAGTGGATTTTATCCAAAATTTGTACCAAATTTAGCAGTGTGGCTGCTCTTCTCACTGAATTGCTAAAGACAAGCAAGAGGTTTCAGTGGACAGTGGGCTGTCAGAAGGCATTTGACAGCCTGAAAGCTGTGTTAACCACTGCCCCAGTGTTAGCCACATCTAATTACACAAAACCATTCAAGGCAGCTATCGATGTGAGTGATGTGGGTGTCGGTGCTGTGCTCTTACAGGAAGACGATGTGATGATAGAAAGACCTATCGGTTAATTCTTCAGGAAACTAAAACCTGCATCAGCAGAAATATTCAACAGTGGAGAAGAGACTTTGAGCTTGGTGTTGGCATTACAACATTTCAATGTTCATGTTACCAGTAATGTATCTGAGACATTCATATACACTGACCATAACCCATTGGAGTTGGTGGAGAAATTTAAGGACAAAAATGTCAGGCTATTGAGATGGAGCTTGTTGTTGCAGCCATTCAGTTTGAGAATGGTGCATGTGGCAGGATGAGAAAATGTGATTGCCGACACATTGTCGAGACTTGAATGCAAAATGGAGGAATTCAGTAGTAGGTGTAAAACAGACTGAAACAGAATATATTAGAGCACATTTGCATGGTTATTGTCAATGCAATGTATATGTGGCTGTAATGTGTTAACAAGTTAAGATTAAGGGGTTTTAAAAATAAAGCCACCTTTGGATATTGATGGTCCTTTTTTCAAGAGGTGAGGTGCGACAAAGCTTTAACAAGGTTATATTGTCTTTGGCTTGTTTTTTCAGGGAGGTTATAAAAGCAGCGATTTTGAAAAGTCTGGTTTCGATGGGTTTTAGGGCCAATTTGATGTAGCTAACAGATACTGTCTCAGGAGAAAAAAGCTTTCAAATTTAAAAAAATACATTTGTACAATGAAAGCGGAGTGGCCAGTTCTCCCAGCTCAGCTTCACTCTGACTTGGTTTGGTTTAGCAGTCTGGTTATTCACTAAAAGCTGGCAGGCAGTTGTTGAGGCCACTGGTCCAACAAACAGCTCCATGGAAGATGGTGTTCCATGCTGCCCTCTCTCTCTCCTGTTAGACCCTGTGTTTGATTTTCCCTTTTGTGCCAATGGCGTGTTTGTGGGGATTGCTGCAATTAATCGGAACAGTATCATGAAGTTGGTATAATCTGTTGGGTTTTTTGAGACATTGAGTTATTCTGTATTGTGTTCTCTTTTGTTTGTGTTTCATTTGGTAACCTTGTAAATAACTTCTGTTTTGTTTAAAACAAATTGGTTTGACCAGCTGCATCCCTCCTGGAATATCCATGTTATACCTGCTTAAAACAACCAGCAAAGTTAGGATCTGGGCTACTTTCTTGAAATGTTTTGAAGGGGTCTGGCCTGGTCCAAAACACTGGGAAGTACTAATCTAATTGCGCATAATGTAGATACAGGAAATGCTGTTCCATCTAAGAACCACTCATAAAATTAAGCTTCTAAATTTGGCCCTGGTTCAAAAAGAGATTGAACACATGCTGACAGACATCATAATCAAAGTGAGTTGCAGCGATGCAGATCACCCATAGTAGTGGTGCCACAACCAAATGGTACCCAATGACTACCATCAAGTCAATGCAGTTACAAAGTCTGACTCATATCCTTTTCAACATTTGGAAGATTGTATTGAGAAGTGGGACAAACAACTTAAATTTCCAAGTTGAACGTACTCAGAGTATATTGGCATGTTTCTTTATTCGAAAGAGCAAATATAATTTCGGCTTTTGTGACACCGAATGGACTATACCAATTGAAGGCCATGCCATTTGGTATGAAAAATGTGCCAGCCACATTTCAGTGATGACCCAATGAAGTTATTTCTGGAATACCCATTTGTGTGGTGTACATCAATGACCTGATAATTTTTTGTCACACAGGGAAGGACCATTTGCAGCATTTGTTGCAATTGTTCGATCGACTTCGGGAGGCAGTCTTGGTGATAAATCTGGCCAAGAGTGAATTGGCAAAAACCCAAATCACCTTCCTGGGCCATGTTATTGGACATGGACAGATGGCCCCATGGGAATGTGAAAACAAAGGTTATTGGGGAGTTTCCCATGCCATCGATGAAGAGAGCAGTACTACGATTCCTGGGATTGAATGGGTTTTATCTGGAGTTCATATGAATTTTAGCCTGTGGTTGCTCCTCTAACTGACTTCCTGAAGAAGTGCTTGAAAACTTCAGTGGACAGAGGATTCTCAGAAGGCATTTGACAGCCTGAAAGCTGTGTTAACCACTGCCCCAGTGTTAGCCACATCTAATTACACAAAACCATTCAAGGTGACTATCGATGCAAATGATGTCGGTGTCAGTGCTGCATTCTTACAAAGAAGACCATGAGAAGATAAAAAGACCTATTGGGTATTTTTCCATAAAATTGAATATTCATCAACTGAAGCATTCCACGATTGAGAAGGAAACCTTGAGTTTGGTGTCTGTGTTACAACATTTCAACATTTATATGACCATTAATGTGTCTGAGACAATTGAATATACTGATCATAACCCATTCAGGCTTTTGGAGAAATTTATGATCAGAAATTTTAGACTGTTTTGATGGAGCTTATTATTGCAGCCATTCAATTTGAAAATGGTACACTTGTCAGGACAAGAAACCGTAATTACCAACACGTTGCTGTTACTTTGATGAAGAAAGATGGAGGCATTCAGTGGCCGGGGTAAATGGACTGAAATAGAATGTAGTAGTGAATGTTTACATGCTCAGAGTCAATGTAATGTATATGTATTGTAATGTACTAATATAGTAAGACTAAGGGTTTTAAAAATGGAGCCATTTTTCTATAACGATGGTTCATTTTTTTAAAATGGGATAGCTATGAGGATGTTGTCACTTTAATAGGTATGGTTTTGAAGAGAGGTGGTAAGGCTGAGGGGTCTTACTGATGACAACATGAGGAAACAGCCTGGGAGGCCTTAGGTTTTTTTTCACAGCCTGAATGGGTGTGGCCAGCTCTCACAGATACAAATTTCTGAGTTTCATTTTTTAAGTAACTTCAGAAACTATTGGGGACTCCAAAGGTTTGGAGCTTCAGTGAATGTCTGTAAGTTGCTACTCTCTCTGAATTTTCTCAATGCTTTTCTTCCTCCTAGATTGGAGAACTGCATGTAAGAACCTGTCTCTGAATTTTCCTTTTTGCCAAGGGCTGTGTTTATGGGACATTCCTATCCTGGAACAGTGCATTGGTAATAGTTACTGTATCTATTATTTGGTTACGTTTTTCCATAGTTAATTTATTCTGAATTCCTCTTTCTTTTGGTTGTATTTTAACTCTAATTGTGTTTTGCTTAATGTCGAGTGGTTTAACCAGTCACATTGCATCAGGAACACAGCACTTCACATTTACCTTAAAAATAAAAAAAAAACATTCAGGTCAAGGCTACCTTCTGAAAATATTTTGTGGGAATCTGGTCTGATCCACTGGGTACACAATTACCAGGTCAGGATGTGTTGTCAACCTCAATATTCAAGTTTGAAATGTTTGTGTCATAAACTCTTCTGCCCATTTCCATAATAATCAAATTAATAACACATGCCAATGCACAATCAATTATATCTGTTTGGGATTTTTAACAAAAAATTCTTTGCACTAAGGTGGATGTTGTATTAACTCTCATGGTCAGTATATCTTAAGAGACTTGTTATGATTTAATCACTGTCATATAAGGTTCTCTTTATACCTTAGAGTGTAAAGGTCTCATGCTCCATCTTACGTGTGGGTCTGATGAATCATGTCACAAGAGGGATGCTACCTCACATAACCCAAACGTTTAGTGTTATCCCAGACACTAATGTGCCTAAAGAATGTACCCTCGGTATTTTGTAGTTAACTGTCATAAACATTTCTTGGATTCTTCCATATCTCAACTTCCACTTCCAGTCTGCCATGGGAGATAGTGTTAGCATTAGCATATCAGATCAACACCTTTCTGGCAGCAGAACCACATCAGTCTAATTAAATATTTTAAACCTGATTTCACTACAGAATTAAAAAAAAGTTGCTGAAAATGCTGTGCATGTTTCAGGCTGTAAAAATGAGGGCCCAGCTTCAGGAATCAAATGACTCCCACTACTCCTTAGAGCAGCAATGCCTCTCCTCTCCAGTGGAGACTGGTAATTTGGTGATACAGTGAACATTTTATTAACCATCAGCTAGGGGACCAGGAGGGTGCCAATTGATCAAATAATCTGGATAATCAAGAGGTTCCAATCATCAATGCACAAACACACCCTCTGTAATAGAAATGTAATGCAGGGGATATATACATCATTGTTATCCTTTATTTACACCATAAACAACTTCAATAAGAATGCAACTTTGTCTGAAATAAACCTTACCGACAGAGAGCCTTCTCACCCACACCTTCAACTAATGACTCGGGCACCATGGGAGGTCGCCGTATTTGAGGAGAAATTAACTCGAAATTGAATCAACTGCATTATTTCATGTGGCAATTTGATTGAACAGTTAAATATATTTACATTCAGGTAAACATCGAAATTTTACATTGAGGTTTAAAAAGTATAAAAATTGGACAGAATAATAGAATAGGTTTTGCAATACTTGAGGTATATACTTTCTGCCGGTTTATTGGGACAGACGGTTAAAACAATGTTAAAACAATACTTGGAATTCACTGGTTAGTACCAGATAAGTGGAAATCAGATTGGAACCAATCTGAATGTTGTTCCTCAAAAAGAAACTGCAGAGTTGTTGTGGTACAGTGGTAGTGTCCCTACCTCTGAACCAGGATGCCCAGGTTCAGGTCCTACTTTGCTCCAGAGGATGTGCCATACCATCTGTGAACAGGTTGTTTCGGAGAGAAACTGCAATGTCAGGGATTGAACATTAACAGGCAATAAGCTGGGAGCTGCTGCTTGATTTGGTGGGAAATGCTGTGAGCTTGTAGCTGGTTCAACACTCGGAATATATTTGACCCTCAAAGACTCTCTACAACATCATTATTTCCACGCTCTGCAATTTTACAGAATTGGGCGAGTTCTAATCAGAGTGGAAACGGAGAATTTGATGATCATTGGAATGTGCTGGTGAGGAGGAGAGATTCTCCACAATCAGCTCGAGGGAGGCGGAGAGCCACAGAATGAACATTCCGGGCTCTCAATCCTTATTAACCAGCTTTGTAATATTTATCCCGAGAGAGATTTTCCACTTCAGTTAGATGGCAGGCCCAGCTCCAAGCTGTAGCCTGAAACTCCTGCACTATGTGAGAGACCTTCAGGATGTTTCTGAATCCAAGGGGCCCTGGGTTTACAGGAAAAGCCTCCAGCTGCTAGAGCCCACGTTGAAAGGCAGCTGGATTCATTCAGGGCAGGCCGGGAGGGAAGGTCACAACAGCAACTGGGTGTTCTCTCTAATAGGGGCAAAAGGCTGGAACACTCTGGGAATATTGCTGTCTAATTGATATCCCACTCATGCCAATCGGAATATTCAAGCTCCATCTGTGATTCCTGTCTATTACTCAAGCCTCTGTCTATTCTGAATATCCCCCCAACTCCATTAGCATTTAACTTGTTTATTAATGTTTTGTGTTGCACCTTATGTCTTTTGGAAATCCATTATTTTCCATCTACTGGTTCCCTTTGATCTACACTATAAATCACTTCCTCAATAAATTTTGGTTGAAAGAACATTGAAAGGCAATATAAAATCAAGGGTACAATTCTAAAGGGCCTTTAGGAGCACAGGGAGCTGGATGTATATGTACATAGATCATTGAAAGTAATAGGACAAAATAGGAAAGGTTTAGAGGGATATGGGCCAAATGCAGCCAAGTGGGGCAAGTGTAGTTTGGCTAAATTGGTTGGCATGGATGAGTTGAACTGAAGGGTCTGTTTCCATGATGTATGACTCCATGACTCTGTGAGTATCGATAAGTGTGATGGTACATTAGAGGAGTACAGTCCCAAACCTAGTACCTGGAGGCAGAGTCCTACACTCTGAACTGAAGGAGCA
The DNA here is from genome assembly GCF_037043375.1 of Chiloscyllium plagiosum. Lineage (NCBI taxonomy): Eukaryota > Metazoa > Chordata > Chondrichthyes > Orectolobiformes > Hemiscylliidae > Chiloscyllium > Chiloscyllium plagiosum. The sequence goes on from NW_028270148.1 coordinate 97,613,607, forward strand.
CAATAGAAATTCTGGATTGGTTCGTCAAAAGGACTAACAAGCAATTGTACTCCTGGTAAGGTCAGTGCGGAATGATATACTGCCGACCCAGTGCCAGGGGAAGAGACATCATGTAGAGAATGGGGGAGGGGTCAGAGAGGAAGAGGCAGAAGGTCCATGGTGGAACCAATAACTTCGGGATTATGAGGATGAGATTCTCCAATAGGAGTTTAAGGAATGAGAGGGACAGAAAGTTACAAAAGCTTCAAAGATTGAACTTTTTGAATTATTCCCACTGCCCTGAATTAATAACAGTGAAAATGGAACCGGATGAGGTGACAAAATGTAGCTGGAAAGATAGTGCAAGGGGGAGAGCTTCAACTTCCTGGGCCAGTTCAGCGACTGTAAGGACCTGTTCAAGATGGATGAAGGTTCTGGTTATCCATATCCTGATGGAATGGTTACCTGTGGGGAAGGGCTTAAACTATTTTAACACAGGGCTGGAGATGAAAATATAATCCTCACAAAAAGTAAAGGAGAAGCAAGGTACAGAGCAGCCTGGGACAGACAGGGCTAGAAATCACACAAAATGAATTAGGATCAGGGAAAATGTGAAGCAATCCTGGTGAGCTCTGGACTGTTTGTATGTAAAGAATATTGGTGAGCTGTGGGGAGAAACAGCCACATGAGACTGTGATGTCATGGAAATAATTGAGCCCTGGCTGAAAAACTGGGAGTAAGGATGTTCTGTCAATTCTGGGTGTAAGGTATTCAGGAAAGATAAGGAAAGGAAAAGAAAGATTGGAAACATTTGATTCAGTAAAGTATTACAGCGCCAAAGGGACAGAACATGTTGATGCACCAATCTTTGTTCAGGCAGGAGACTTTAACAAAACAGCCAATGAAGATGGGGTCCTGGTGTCATCAGTGAAGTGAAGTACAGCACAACAACACCTTCACTTCCTCAGGAGGCTAAGGAAATTCAGCATGTCCATATAGATTCATCATGTTTTATAGATGCGCCATAGAAAACCTTCTATCCAGACACATCACAGCTTGGTATGGCAACTGGACTGTCCAGGACTGTAAGAAATGACAGGGAGTTGTGAACACAGCCCCGTCCACCACACAAACAGACTTTCCATCCATCATCATCAAAGACCCCTTCCCCACACCCTGGTTATAAACTCCTCCAGCCAACATCATCAAAGACCCCTTCCCCCACACCCCAGTTATAATCTCCTCCAACCAACATCATCAAAGACCCCTTCCCCACACCCTGGTTATAAACTCCTCCAGCCAACATCATCAAAGACCCCTTCCCCCACACCCCAGTTATAATCTCCTCCAACCAACATCATCAAAGACCCCTCCCCCACACCCTGGTTATAAACTCCTCCAGCCAACATCATCAAAGACCCCTCCCCCACACCCTGGTTATAATCTCCTCCAACCAACATCATCAAAGACCCCTCCCCCACACCCTGGTTATAAACTCCTCCAATCTCTTTTGTTAGGTGGAAGGTACAAAAGCTCAAACACACGCACCAACAGATTCAAGAACAGCTTCTTCCTCGCTGTTATTAGAGTTTTGAGTGGACTTCTCAAATTTTACATTTAATGTTGATCTCGCTCTTTGTGCACCTTCTCTGCAGCTGTAATATTTGTTCTTGGCTCTGTTCTATTACCCTAATGCACATTGTATGGTATGATCTCCCTGGATTGCACGCAACACAACACGTTTAACTGTACCGAGGTACATGTGTCAATATTAAATCGAATCAAAAAGCCAGGCAGTATTTCTTGAGAACAATGATTTAACTTCAGGTGCAATACTGGCCGGAGGTTTGGATGGAGGTGGCACCTCTGTCCCTGGTTGAAGTGTCACACCTTCAGCTGCCTTTAGATGGCAGAGTGACCATCCCAAAGTGATGTTACAGCTATCTCAGAGCAAGTGCCAGCTCAGAAAGCTGCCAGTCACTCTCTCGTCCCAATTGTGCAAACCTGAGATCCCCCTGCTCTTTCTCACTCTGCAGACATTTTATTACCCACTGTGTTCACCACATTGACAATCCCCTGTTCTCTGTACTGCGTCCTCTCCCAACTCATCCCCTAAAACTCTCAGTGTGACTCCGGTCACATTCCTACTCTCAGCACAACTTGTGTTTGTTTCTGTAAAAGCACCCTCTTGTGGTCATTTGTGGATGTACATCAACAAATTGGAATAAACCGGGTCAGATGGACATTTGATCTCCATGTGTCTGCAGGTTCCACACAAAGATCACAGTCTGGCAACAAGGTGGGATCGAGGATTCCCCAACCAGACAAACCTGGATTGGGAAAACATTTCATAAAAAACAAAGTGCATATTTCAGAGTAAACTGCAAACTTAACAGAAAGGCTGTTTGTGAATGTTGGAGGATTGACCTGACAAGATGGCTGCATCAGCAGGTATTATGGGATGGCTAAGAGGGTACAGTCATGACAGAGAATCATTTGGTGAGAACGTGGACTGGATCCAGATGTGATTCACTGCTAATAGAAATCCTGATAATCCAGATGTGAATCAGGTCGGCTGGAGGTGGAGAAGAACAATGCTTTTAATAGAACAAGGGCCTGAAACGTCCAAAACACTCGAGAGTTTGTTCACCTCGGACAAGCCACAATACAAACTGCTGTTAGTTTGCGTAAACTTCAGCAGCGTTGCAGTCATAAACCGTTAGAGATTGCTGCAAGTTAGCAGATTGGATCAAGGACTCAGTTACGCAGTGAGGATACTGGGGAGTTTAAATACCAAACCCTGCAGGTAATACTGGCACTCACAATGCAGCCTCTTGTGTATTGGTGAGACCGAGCACAGACTGAGTGACTGTTTTGCAGAATCTCCCCTCTGTTTATACGAATGACCCCAAGTTTCCAGTTGCTTGCCATTTCAGTAAACGACCTTGCTCCCACACTGACATTTCTGTCCTTAGCCTGCTCCCATGTTCTAATGAAGCTCATTGCAAGTTGGAGGATAAACATCTTATTTTCCGCTAAGACAATTTACAGCCTCTAGGACTCCATACAGAGTTCCCCAATCTCCCTTTGTCCTCTATTCTTCTCACATCCCCCAGCTGTGTCTTGTTGGCTTGCTCTCAACATAGCGGACTCATTTTTTTTCCACGATATACATTAACACTTGTTTTACATCTCTATCACTCCTTTACCACTATGATCACTGTGCAGAGGCCCAGAGCAAAAGACAAAGACAATCTGTTCTGCTCTCTCCTCCTCCCATTCTGTCAATATTTCCAGCTACTTTCTATTCTGAAGAAGAATCATATCAGATTTCAAACATTAAATTAGTTTCTCTCATTGCAAATGCCACCAAATCTTCTCAGTTGAATCTATTTCTCTCTGACAACAGTAGTTAATAAAAGCAGAGGTACAACAATGTGGTTTTACTATGGCATATGTTCTGAAGAGCCAAACCAGACTCGAAATGTTAACTCTGTTTCTCTCTCCCCAGATGCAGCCAGACCTGCTGAGTCTCTCCAGCATTCTGTGTTTGTTTCAGATTTTCAGCAGCTGCAGGGTTTTGCTGTTATTGAAAGAAATGTCTGCTGTTATCGAATCACCAACTAGCAAATGTTTAAATTTATCATCACGTTCTTCATACATCTACTTTCAGAAAGCCAGCTGTATTGTTTACTCAAACGTCTCGAATAAGGTTTTGATTGTTGTACCCATATTTACACAGTCAGTCAACAAAACAGGACAACAGAGAGAGACAGTGATGACAGGGGGAGAATGATGGACAGGAGATTGAAGTGCCTACCAGGAAGGATAATGAAAATATGTGGTTTACATAGATATTTGGTCAACTCGCCTTGCCATGGAAGTATTAGGTTTCTGTAAATAGATCATGTTTGCCTTCCATCAGTTCACAAATAGAAGGAAGTTGAGCTGAACCAAATTAATGTGTTGAATTGGATTGTTGGGATCATGGTTACTCCAACAGCAAGTTGCCCCGGAGCCTGGAGCAGATTGGAGTCAGTCAGACAGTCACATCTGATGAAGTGGAAGTTTCAGGAGACAGTCAAGGCCAAGTCAGTCCTTGTTGGAGAAACCGTCTCAGAGTCAGGCTCAACTGGGCCAAGGAACTCCCCCCTAATTCAGAAAGTTTGGATTCAAGACTGGCATTATTCTCTTAGAAACAGAAATCCCATGGTTCAGTTAGATTTGTGAATAAATAAAAGAGCTCTGTGTGTTGAAAGAAATGTTGAACATTCTGCAACGTTTTCATGAAGTCAGGGTCAGTAAACTTTTAAAGATCAACAAAGGGTTACTCATTAGCAATTATGAAAGAAAATAAGTGCAATATATTAAAAATACAGCAAAATACTCTATAAGCAGAGAAAAGGGAAGAGAGTAGCTAAAGTGATTGTTGGTCCCTTGGAGGGTGAGGCTGGGGAGTTAATCCTGGGGAAAACAGAAATGGCAGAGACACTAAGTTAATATTTTGCTTCACCTTCCACTGTGGAGGACACTAGTGCCATTTCAATAGTAACAGGGAATGCAGAGGTTATAGACAGGGAGGGACTTAGAACAATCACTATCACGTGGGAAACAGTAATGAGCAAAATATTGGGATTGAAGCCGGACAAATCCCCAGGGCCTGAGGGGGTCTTGCTCAGGTCTTAAAGGAAGTGAGAGCAGAGATAGTGGATCCACTGGATATAACTTTTCAAAACTCCCTGGATACAGGGAAGGTTTCAGTGGATTGGAAAATGCTATTGGAGCACCTTTATTCAAAACAGGAGGGAGGCAGAAAGCAGGAAAGTATGGACCAGTTAGTTTAATATATGCTGTTGGGTAATTGTTAGACTCCATTATAAAGGAAGTAATAACAGGACATTTGGAAAGTCAAGATACAATCTATTACAGTCAGCATGGTTTTATGAAGAATAAACTATGTTTGACTAATTTGCTGATGATCTTTGAAGATGTAACAAGCAAAGTGGAGAATGGGGATCCTGTCGGTATCTGGGCTTCCAGAAGGCAATTTGATACAGTGCCATACAAAAGGTTAACATACAAGGTAAGATCACATGGGGTTAGGGGCAATTTATTCACTCACACAGATGATCAGTGAACCAACAGAAATCTGAGACTCCAGATTAGATTCCCTACAGTGTGGAAACAGGCCCTTTGGCCCAACAAGTCCACACTGACCCTCCAAAGAGTAACCTACCCAGACCCATTTCACTCTGACTAATACACCTAACACTATGGACAATTTAGCATGGCCAATTCTCCTGGCTGGCATATATTTGAACTATGGGAGGAAACCGGAGCACCCAGAGGAAACCCACACAGACACAGGGAGAATGTGCAAACTCCACACAGACAGTCACCTGAGGCTGGAATCGAACCTGGGACCCTGGTGCTATGAGGCAGCAGTGCTAACCACTGAGCTACCGTGCCACCCCACGTACTTTGACGTTAACCAACTTGTATAGAAGAATAAAAAGTTAGCCTATTATCTAAATGGAAAGAAACTTCAGAGTGTTTTAGTGCAGAGGGATCTAGGTGTCCTTGTGCATAAATCTCAAGGAACTGATTTGCGGTACAGCAGGTAATAAGGAAGACAAATGGAATTTTGGCATTTATTGCTAAAGGTATAGAGTATCAAAGTCGTGAGGTGTTGCTGCAACTGTACAAGGTATTAGTGAGTCTGCACCTGCAGTATTGTGTACGTTGTGGTGCTCTTACTTGAGGAGGGACACCAGGAGCATCTCGGAACTGACTGCCAGACTACTGCGACCCCTAGAACTCATAACGGCACACAAACCAACAGCCACGCTCAGACAACAACTCACCAGAACGAAGGACCTGATACCCAACATGAGCAAGACGAATGTAGTATACAAAATACCATGCAAGGACTGCACTAAACACTATTTAGGACAAACAGGAAGACAGCTAACAATCCGCATACATGAACATCAACTAGCCACGAAACGACACGACCAGCTATCCTTAGTAGCCACACACGCAGACAACAAGCAACATGAATTCGACTGGGACAACACTACTATCATAGGGCAAGCCAGACAGAGAACAGCCAGGGAATTCCGAGAGGCATGGCATTCATCCACAAACTCCATCAACAAACACATCGACCTGGACCCAATATACCAACCACTACAGCGGACAGCTGAAACTGACAACCGGAAGCGGCAGGGACAGGCCACTATAAATGCCGGAGGAAACATCAAAGAAGCGCTTCGCAGGAGGCTCCCAAGCACTGATGATGTCGCCTAGCCAGGAGACGAAACGTTTGCAACAAAAACTTCCAGCTCGGCGAACAGAACCACAACAGGGACATAGTTGTAATGGAGGCAGATCAGAGGAGTTTAACCAGATTGGTTCCAAAGATGAGGGGATTTGTCTTATGAAGACAGATTGAACAATTTAAACCGACATGCTGTGGAGTTTCGAAGAATGAGATGAGATCTAATTGTTGTAGATATGATCCTAAAGAGGATTAATAAAGTAGGTGTAGACATTTCACCTTGTGGGGAAATCCAGAACAAGAGGTTTGGGATAAGGGATAGCAGATTTAAATCAGAGATAATGATAAATTACTCCTCTCAAAGGGTCGTGTATCTGTGAAATTCACTATGGATGGTTGGATACTGATTTAAGGAGGAGACAGACACATTTTTAGTTGGTAATGGGGTGAAGGGTTACGGGGAGTGAGCAGGAAAGTGTAGTTGAGTCCGAGATGAGAGCAGCCATGATGGTATTAAATGGCGGAGCAGGCTCAAGGGGCTGCATTGTCTCCTCCTGCTCCGAGCTCTTATGTTCTTAGTGCCCTCTTGTGGCCATTTGTGGATGTACAGATCGGGCTCAGTCACTCCCCTGATTGGTTTGAGAATGCAAAATACAAACATAAATGTCTTCTTCATTTCTTGTGACATTCACTTGGTGACTTCTTTCAATTCTAAGTATCCCGTCCACTCACATCTGCCTTTTAGTGCTGCAGCCTCTCATGGTGAACAATAAACTTTCTCTCCCCCCTTCTCCTTTCCTGTCTCCCTTTCCCTCGGTGACTATTTCCCCCCTTTTGGAATGCAGTGTCTGTGCTTGGAGATGGCGGTCTATGTTTTACACTGACCCTCAGTGTCACGTCGAAGAGTGAATTCGAAGCCCGGTCTTGCCACAGTGACCCCGGGGCTGCTGGGTTTACCACAGGCTGCCTCTTCATTAGCCACCGGCAAGCTCTTCATCCCCAAAATGGAGTTAATGGCTTCCTGATTCTACCCAATGTACCAGGGGCTGATGGCTCTGACCCCACAGCAGTGCCCCAGCGAGAGGGGGGGCAGACCCTGAGGGTATCTCAAATTGGAGCATCTCTCAGACAATTAAGACAGTATTAGACTTGAGGAGGTTAAGGAGGGGTGTATGCTCCGTGGGACAGAGCAGAAACACCTCTGGGAGGGTTATTTGGAGACCATGACACCTCCAGCACTGATATCCTCCCTCCCTCCCCCACCCAAAGTTACCACAAGGAAGCCATCTCCCTGAAGCTGGTGGGTGCTCACAACATGGTCAGGAGTTGCCTCACGGTCTGGAAAATGGCAGCTGGGCATGAGACCACAACATGTAGGAGCAGAATTAGACCATTCAACCCATTGAGTCTGTCCCACCATTGCATCATGGTCCTTACATTGGTCTGTAACTGTTGCCTTCATTGTACAAATTGATGCCTGTCTCCATGGTGATGGTAGCTGGTCTGGAACCAGTCAGTAGGAAATGTCGAAGTTGGCAGCACAGCAACAGGGTGCTACCCCAATGCAGCACCTTCCTACTTTACCAGCCTCACAACCTCCACTCTCACTAATGTCTCGTGAGAGTGAAGTAAGGGGAGACAGTGGCTGATTCTGTGAACACCTGTCTTCAGAGATGATAGTGCCATCAAGAAATTGTCAAGCGATCGGCTTCTATTCTGGCCAATCAGAAATGGGCTTTGTCTCCTTTTTATTTGATGTGGGGAGTTGAGTGTGTGGCGCCATCTAAAGGACAGTGAGAAGCAGCTGTTAGACACAAGGTTTCTGCCCGTCTTTCACTCAGGTTTGAGCAGGACATCAGGAGCTGTCCTTCCCAATCATGTGACCATCCTTCACTGAGCATGGAATGACTGAGCCAGGAGCTGTCAGCTTCAGGAAGTAAATCATTCAAAGGTTTGTCTTCTGCCAGCCACCTTACAGACCCAGTGGGAGGAGCTCTGTGGAAATATTATCCCAGCCCCACCCTTTTCTGTTTCTCTCTGAGCTTGCTGTTCCTTTATCTCCCTCACCGTCAATATCTCCCTCCTGGAACACTGTTACCAACTCGTTTTATTGTATCTCTTTCGAACTGTTTCCTCCCAATCCATCTCTCTGTCTTGACTCTGATTTCACTTCCGCTGTTTCCTGTAAGGTCTCAGAACCTTCCCACACATCGCCCTCTTTCTTCCATCGCTCCTCTCTTTTGCTCAAGTTCTGTCTTCCAGTTTGTACATTCCCAATCACCTGTCCCTGGGGGCTCCCCTTAAATACTTTCATTTTGTTTTCATCTTTCATTTTGTTGTCAGGGAACACATTCCATCCCTTCAGTGGACGTTGGGTTAAATCTACAGCTCGGAGAAGATTGTACCTAATCAGCACTTCAGACCGAAACCTGCAGCTGTCAATGTTAGCGCCTACAGGAAGGACTGCAACAGGAAAACCATCAATTTGACTGAAAACCACAGGCCAAACATACACTTTCAAACAGGGATTTTTTTACACACCAGATTTTTAACAGCTTTTGGTCAAAAATGCCTCCATTCTCTTTTATATGAGGTGTTTTCCTTCTCTCAAGTTCTCGTGGTGACCAAGGTACATTTTGTTTGTGAAACTCTATCAGACAGAGATCTGGCAGGCTTGGGATGAGAGGGATGTAGCTCAAACAGCTTCAGCTACACTCAGGAAACTCTATGCCATCCAAAATAAAGCAGCTGGCTTGATCGGCACCGCACCGAAAAGCATCCACTCCCTCCACGACCGATGCTCAGGAGCAGCAGTGGGTACGAGCTACAAGATGCACTGCAGAGATTCACCAAAGATCCTCAAACAGCACCTTCCAAACCACTTCCATCGAGAAGGACAAGTGCAGCAGATATACATAGAGGACAAGTTCCCCTCCAAACCAGACACCATCCAGATTACATCCTTCACTGTTGCTGGGTCAAAATCCTGGAATTCCCTCCCTTAAGGGGCATTGTGGGTGTACCCTCAGCACATGGACTGAAGCAGGTCAAGGCAGTAGCTCCCCACCACCTTCTCAAGGGCAACTCAGAACAGGCAATAAATGCTGGGCCCAGCCAGAGAAACACACATCCCGGGAGTAAATAAAGAAACCTGCACAACCCACAAAGTACTTTAAAAATGAGTCAGTGTTGCAATATAGTATTGAATCTGTACACAGTGAGACCTTGCATTCAGCAATAAGAGAAATTATCAAACAATCTGCTTTCAGTGATATTGGTTAGAGGATAAATATTAGCCAGAAGACCATGGATGACTTCACTGCTTGTCCTCAAAGGAGGGCTGTGGGAAATGTTACACCCAATGAGGAGCGTGGACTGGTGTAGTGTTACCAGCTCATCAGAAGTGGAATTCTGTCAGCCTCAGTCATGTGCTTGATCACATGACCCTGTGATGCAGAGGTGAGAATATCACCATAGAGCCAGGACTGTAACTTGTAATTAGTACAGACCTCTGAAAAAAGAATTTCAGTATTCACTAGATTGATGTGAATTATTTGTAACTTTGTTTCTCACAACATTTTTAAAAAATTGACACATTTCTTAATTACAAGAAATGGAGACATTATTGTTTTTCTCAAATCTTCTCTGAATTTAGACTGAGCCAATGCATAAACACATGTGTTTGTACAGGAATTCAGCAGCTGAAACATATCTCCAACATAGCCTGTGATACGTACGGGGTTGGTATAATCATCTGGCTGATAAAATGTATTCGTAATTCTCGAAATCATGAAAAACATAGTATATGGCATCCACATCACTATGAAAGTGCCAGAAATGGCGAACAATAAAGTGATAGATTTCTTTCGGCTCTGCATCTCTGGATCGTCGCTGTTCTGGGTGTTGCGATGACCTTGCAGTGCTCTGCGGGTTCGATTGGCCATCACAATGTGTCGGACAGTCAGTGCATTGAGCAGTAAAATGAGAAAGTATGGCACTAGTGGGTTTAAGATAGTATCAAGCCAGTCAAAACTGATCCATCCTGGTAAGGTAAAATAGTTTGGATTTAAATGAGCGCCCCACTCCACATTGTTAATGATATAGATTGGCTCAAAAGCAAAATACAAGGGAATATTTTTGAGTGAGAACACAACACACACAGTCACTATCACCACAGATGCAGTTTCCTCCCTGCAGTACTTTGCTCTCAACCTCTGGCAACAAATGAGGACAAAACGATCGACAGTGAAAGCAACCATGAGCCAAACAGAGCAGTCAACAGCTGTGTAGTTGATAACCTCATTGATGTTCCTTATTGAGGTGAAATGTAGAAATGAAAATGGGAAATAGTAGTAAAGCATGTAATAGATTATCACATTGGAAATAATGACAGGAGATCAACTGTCGTCATACCCACCAAATAAAGGGAGATCCCTTTGGATAGACCACAGCCTCCACGAATTAGAAGGACAATTGTCAGGAAGTTAGCTACAAAGAAAAGAGCAGAATCCCCAGATTAATAATACAACATTACTTGGAAATTATGACATAAACCAGTTGATTTGGCTGAGTAGGTCTACGTTGAGCTTTACACTGCACACGTATTTCCTCCCACCGACTCCATCTTACAAAATTGAGATATTTTTTCTTTCAGCCTCATGTGGTTACTGAAATTTCCCATCAGGGAAACTCACAAATGTGTAGAAGTATTGCACAGATTAGAAGGAAGCAAATTTCTTTCTCAAACCAGAATCCCTTTACGGAGATGGATTGAGTGGGTGTACCCCTTATCACATTGCCTTGTGCCAGTCTATAATTAAACAGAAGGTCGGGTGCGGCTGTGAGGGGCTGCCTCCTTTGAAACTGATCACTAACCATTACTTCATCTTTAAGTCTCACTGATCCTCTAATTTCAATCAAAACCTGAACCCTAATCCTACCGCGAAAACCTTATCCTAATCTTAACACAAAATCTAATTCTAACCTCAAATGCAACCTTAACTCTAACCCTCACCAAGATCCTATACCTAGCATTAAATCAACCCAACTCCTCACCACAACCCTCACCAAACCCCTCACCCTAATCCAAAACTAACCTGACCCGAACCCTAAACCTAATTCTAACCTGACCTGAACCCTTACATTAACCTGGACCCAAAACCTAATCCTAACCTGAACTCTAATCCTAATCCAAATGCTGACACTAACCCTAATCTGAATCCTATTTCTAACCTCAAATGAAACCGTAATCCTAACCCTTGTGTAAATCTAACCCAAAACCAACTGACAACCATAACCATAATCCTAAAGGCGACACCTAAGTCTAATCCTAAATATAATCATTGACCTAACACTAACCCAAGTCCAAGACCTAACACTAACTCTTGCCTCTAACCCCCACTCTAACTCTATTGTTATTCAGAGTGCATATTCCACAGCTCCCGGCTGATCAGTCCCCACCAGAGTTCGGGTGTGATTGTGTGTGTGAAGATCGTTTGGGTGTGTGAGTACGTGGACCAGGCACTATCCCATTGACCTGCCTGATCCCACTGACCAACATCAAATCCAGGCCCATGACCCAGCAACAGACCCAGACACATGGCAATAAAAACCCAGTCGGAGAGAGCTTTGGGATCCAGAAATCTGAAAGTACCTGTTCCTCCCAGACAGGGACCATTTAGCACACGTCAGGTCACAGATTCCTCATGTCCTCATGGAACTCAATTAAAATTCACAAATTACAGCATGAGCTGTTTCTTGTAGGAACACCTGAAACTGGATCCAGCATGAGGAGAGAAAGAGGGAGGATTTATTGTTATGAAGGCTACGGGGTACGGTACCATTAAGAGAGTTGAAAAGCTAGCAAGGACTCAGAGAAGGAGAGAGTCCGGAAAAAGGTAAAAATGTAACATGTATTAAAAACAGCTAAGAGATGCATTGTCAGGATACCAAAACAAAATTGAATTTGGCCAATCAGTTTAAATTATGCCCCAAGTTACCAAAATCTAATCTACTTTGTAAAAATAATGTATTGACAACACTAAACCAATGAAATGATCTGATGTTTTGGGGTGTAAATATCAGATATTTTGAACAGTTGCCCAGAGCGGCAAAGAGCAGCTGGCACCAATAACTAGAGACGCTGCTTACAGAAAGATCTGTTCTCTTAAAGGGACATTTATCTATCATAGACCTGGGAAGGAGAATCCCTGAGAAGAAGAAAAGAAGAAAGAGAAAAATCTACAGAGGACACTCAGCAAAGCTGACTGGTTTTAAAATGTGATTCCATTCTTTGTAAAACATAATCAGGATTTTTATCGGACCAATATTGGAGAGTGGAAGGTAAAAGTTGGGTTTAGATAAAGAAGTTACAAATAGTTGTTAGTTAATATTCTCTGTTAGACTTAAAAAAAATAAAGTGTTTAATTTTTACTTTAGTGACTTTTGGGATAGCTTTTTGCCTCTCGAATTTTAACAGATTACAGCACGGGGTGAATCCTTTCTGTGCTGCTGGTTGAAATGAGCAGAGGGGTTTACTCCAATCGTAACAGTTTGGGGTTTGTCCGGGATTTGAATGGTGTGGGGGCTCGTCGTCAGGAGTTGAACAACTTGGGTCTCGGATTCATGATTTGAACAAGATTTAGACAGATTTGAATAGATTTGTGCTACAAAAAAGCCCAACAGATTTAAACACTAGCAGGTTAGTGTCCTAGATCTTTAAATAAAATGTAGGTGAGACAATTTGTTTAATTTCGGTGACTTGTGGTTGATTTAATTAAACGTGAGAGAAATGGCTCTTAACATTGCTAAAGAGATTCTGGGATTTGAGGATGATTCTGAAACTTGCCAAAAAAGTTTGGAAAGAAAGATAAAGGTCATACTTTTAGAATTAGCAAATCAGTTAGATTACAGTTTAAACAAGGACAAAAGTAAAGCTGAAATTGTCACGGAATTACTCAAACCCATTGGTACATCAGAGCAACAGACAAGTGCAGTAGAGGTAGAGAGAAAGCAAAGAAAGATTATCCGGTGGGGTGGTGGGGGTGTAGGGGTGTGGGAGGGGGTGGTGGGGAATTAGACTATCATGGCTGACAAAGGAAATCAGGAAATATATAAAAAAAAGAGAGAGCCTATAAAATGGCCAAGAGCAGTGGGAAATCAGAAGATTGGGAAGACTACAGAAACAAACAGAGGACAGCAAAGAAAGAAATAAGGAAGGAGAGGATCAAATGCAAAGGTAGGCTAGCCAGTAGTATTAGTAGTGATAGTAAACATTTCTTTCAATACATAAGAAACAAATGAGAGGCAAATGTAGACATTGGGCCACTCCAAATTGATGCAGGAAGGCTAGTGCTAGGAGATAAGGAAATAGCTGAAGAACTTAATAAGTACTTTGCTTCAGCCTTCACAGTGGAAGACATTTGTAATATCCCAACAATTGAGGAAAGTCGGGGGGCAGAGTTGACTACAGTAGCCATTACAAAAGAGAAAGTGCTAGAAAAGCTAAAAGGTCTAAAAATTGATAAATCTCCTGGCCCTGATGGGCTACATCCTAAAGCTCTGAGGGAGGTGGCTGAGGAAATGGTGGAGGCATTGGTTCTGATCTTTCAAAAGTCACTGGAGTCAGGAAAAGTCCCAGTTGATTGGAAAATCACTGTTGTAAATCCTTTGTTCAAGAAAGGATAAGACGACACATGGAAAGTTGACGGCCGATTAGCCTAACCTTGGTTATTGGGAAAATTCTAGAATCCATCATTAAGGATGAGATTTCTAAATTCTTGGAATTCTTGGGAATTCTTAGAACAAGTCAGCATGGATGTACTAAGGGGAGGTCGTGCCTGACAAACCTGTTAGAATTCTTTGAAGAGGTAACAGGTAGGTTAGACCAGGGAAACCCAGTGGATGTTATCTATCTAGACTTCCAAAAGGCCTTTGATAAGTTGCCTCACGGGAGGCTGCTGAGTAACGTGAGGACTCATGGTGTTCAAGGAGAGCTACTGGCATGGATTGAGGATTGGCTGTCTGACAGAAAGCAGAGAGTTGGGATAAAAGGTTCTTTTTTGGAATGGCAGCTGGTGACAAGTGGTGCACCACAGGGTTCAGTTTCAGGGCCGCAGCTGTTCACTTTATATATTATTGATCTGGATGAAGGGACTGGGGGCATTCTAGTGAAGTTTGTCAATGATACAAAGCTAGGTGGACAGGCAGGTAGTTCTGAGGAGGTGGGGACGCTACAGAAAAGTTTAGACATTTTAGGAGAGTGGTCCAAGAAATGGCTGATGAAATTCAATGTGAATGCAAGATGTTGTACTTTGGAAAGAAGAATATAGGCACGGACTATTTTCTAAACAGTGAGAAAATTCTTAAAGCCAAAGTACAAAGGGATCTGGGAGTGCTAGTCCAGGATTCTCTAGAGGTTAACTTGCAGGTTGAGTCCGTGATGAAGAAAACAAATTTAATGTTGTCATTTATCTCAAGAGGGTTGGAATATAAAAGCAGTGATGTGCTTCTGAGACTTTATAAAGCTCTAGTTATGTCCCATTTGGAATATTGTGTCCAAATTTGGGCCCCACACCTCAGTAAGCACACACTGGCACTGGAACGTGTCCAGCGGAGATTCACACGGATGATCCCTGGAATGGTAGGCCTAACACACGATGAACAGCTGAGGATCCTGGGATTGTATTTATTTGAGTTTAAAAGGTTGAGGGGAGATCGAATAGCAACTTACAAAATAATGCATGGCTTAGAAAGGGTGGACACATGGGAAGTTGCTTTCGTTAGGCGGGGAGATGAGCACAGCCTTAGAATTAGAGGGGGTCAATTTAGAACAGAAATGAGCAGGCATTTCTTCAGCCAGAGAGTGGTGGGCCTGTGGAATTCATTGCCAAGGAGTGCAGTGGAGGCCGGGACATTAAATGTCTTCAAAGTAGAGGTTGATAAATTCTTGATCTCACAAGGAATTAAGGGCTATGGGAAGAGTGCGGGTAAGTGGAGTTCAAATGCCCATTAACCAGGATTAAATGGCAGAGTGGACCCGATGGGCGGAATGGCCTTACTTCCACTCCTCTGACGTATGGTCTTATGATCTAGGTAGAAAACTTAATCTACAATTGAGGAATATGGTGTTAGAAGATAAACAAAGGGAAAGAGAAAGAGAGAGAGAAGAAACAGAGAGAGAGGGAAAAAAGAGAGAAAGAAGGTTCTTGGCTGAGCAAAGGGAGAGAGAGGAAAGGGAGAAAGAAAGAAAGAGAGAAGAGAGAGAAAGAGAGAGAGAATTTGAACTTGAGAACTTGCAACTTAGTCAGAAAAGTTAAGTTGACAGGATGGAGATTAAAAGAGAAGGTAGTGATATATACAAATATGTCAAACTCTGCCATATTTTAATGACAAAGATGTTGAAGCCTTCTTTATTTCATTTGAAAAATTGGCTTGGCAGATGGAGCAGTCCAAGAATTTATGGAAATGCTAGTCCAGACTGAACTGGTAGGCAGAGCTAGTGATGTATTTGTTGCACTGTCAGATGAGGTGTCAAGAGATTATGAAGAGGTCAAACAGATTATTTTAAGTGCTTGTGAATTGTTATCAGAAGCAGAGACAGTGGTTCAGAAACATAAAGAAAGAACCAGGTCAAATTTATGCTGAGTTTGAAAGAATTAAACATAGTCATTTGGATAGATGGATGTCTACTTTAAAGATAGATAGGACCTTTGAGGCTCTAAGAGAGATTATTCTGATGGAGGAATTTAAAAACTCACTTCCAGAGATGGTAAGAATTCACATGGAGGAACACAAAGTTCAGGAAGTGAGAAGGGCAGCATAATTAGCAGATCAATACATGTTGGTGCATAAGACAAGCTTCCAGCCTGAATTTCATCCTGCGAGGGATAGAAGTTGGGAGAATGAGTGATTCCTACACTACGAAACCAAGAGTAGAGAGCACTGGTAAGAATTTGCCACAGGAAGCACAAGAGGGTGGACAGGAGGTGAGAGGCCTCAGGTGTTTCCACTGTGGGTAAAGTGGGACATGAAAAGTCACAGTGCTGGTCATCAAAGCAAGGCAGCATGGGAAAAGATGTGGTAAAAGAAGCTAAGCCGGTGTCATTAGTGAAGGTAGTAAAGGAGACCCCAAGAAGAGCTGAGGAGCTGCAGGAGAGGGCACAGCCTAGGCAGGGGCTGGGTATGGAGTTATACCTGATCTGTACAAAGAATTTGCTTCTGTGTGTAACGTTTACTCAGAAAGAACTGGGGGAGAAGTTATAATTTTGAGAGATACAGGATCTAACCAGTCGCTGATAGTAAGAGATAAGCGAACTTGCACTCGTTCTGATCTGTTACCCGAGAGTGTGGTAATATGTGGGATAGATGGTCAGAAATTTAGCATTCTCCTATGTAACATCAGTTTGGAGTGCCAACTCAAGACTGGGGAAGTTACAGTGGGAGTGATTGAAAGAGTGTCAGTTTCAGGAATTCAGTTTGTTCTTGGGAATGACTTGGTAGGATCCAAGGTGGAAATGACATCCCTTGTTTTGAAGAAGCTCAATGAAGACCAAGAAACTGAGGAGTTAAAACAGAAATATCCTGATATTTTCCCAGACTGTGTGATAACCAGATCCCACTATCATAAGTCACAGCACAAAGTGAAAAGTAAAGAGAAAGATGAAGGAGTTGAGGTTCAGTTAGCAGATACCCTGTTTGAGGTAATGGTGCAAGAAAAATCTGAATAGGCAAAAGGTCAGACAGAAGTGTTTAGTCCCAAAAGGCTAAGGGAGTTGCAACAGCCTGACAAGATGATAAAAGATATATATATATATATATATATATATATATATATGTGGATGCATACTCCGAAAAGGAGGCAGAGAATTTTCCGGAAGGTTATTATCTGAAAGGTAGAATTCTAAGATGGAAATGGAGACCCCGGCAGGTTAGTGCAGAGGAGAAATGGGCTGAAGTGTGCCAGATAGTGTTGTCGGTAGCTTAGTCAGGGAGTGTTATGGGTAGCACATGAACTACCTGTAGGAGGATACCCAGGATTGCGAAAGACTCAGGCTTAGGTACAAAAACATTTCTATTGGCCTGGAATGCACAAGAATGTGGTTAACTTTTTGCCATACATGTCATACATGCCAAATGGTAGGTAAGCCACAAGCGGTAATAAAACCAGCCCCTTTATTGCCAATTCCCTCATTTGAGGAATGTTTCACGTGAGTTATAATTGATTGTGTTGGTCCTCTCCTGAGAACTGAAAGTGGAAACCATAATGGATATGTCTACCAGGTTTCCGGAGGCAATTCCATTATGGAGTATCAAGGCAAAAAAGGGTAGTAAAGGAGTTAGTAGTTTTCTTCGCATGCTTTTAGCTATCTAGAGAGTTTCAGTCAGACCAATGGTCAAATTTTACTGCTAGGCTGTTTAAAGAGGTTATGGATACCTTCAGTATACAGCAATTTAACTCCAGTGTATATCATCTTGAATCTCAGGGAGCTTTAGAAAGGTAGCATCAGACCTCGAAGACCATGTTGAGAACATACTGTCAAGACTACCCCAATGATTGGGATAAAGTATCCTATTCATATTGTTTGCCATTAGAAATGTCCCAAACAAATCTACTCAGTTTACTAGCTAAACAGCATCTAAAGGGAGCACGGTGTAGAATGAAGCAGGTGGCAGATGTAAGCTCTGACAATCAGATGTTTTCCAGAGGGATGAGATGTTAGTACTGTCACCAATGTTAGGAGATCCCTTCAAAGCCAGGTTTAGTGATCCCTATCAAATTGAGAAAAAGTTGAGTCAGGTGAACTATCTAGTAAAGATACCACATAGGAAAAAATGCTATTGGGTATGTCATGTGAACATGTTGAAACCGTATTATACCAGAAAGAAAGAACTGGAGATACAGATGTAAGCTACTGCCCTGCAGAGTGAGGAATCAAATCCAGATGATGTGGATTTTGATGTACCTCAAAATAGATTAAAAAATGAAGAAGTTCTTGAGGAGTGGGATAGGTTAGTAAACTATCAGTCTCATGAGCAAAGAATGCAGTGAAAGGTTTATTACTGCAATATAAGGACATATGTAAGAATCAGCTGGGAGGACCAATGCTATTGAGCATGAAGTAGATGTAAGGAATACTGCTCCGATAAAACAACACACCTATCGGCTTAATCCTTTCAAAGCCAGACAGGGTCCAGATGGAGGTGGAGGACATGCTTGTTTCAATCTCTCCCTCAATTCCGATACATAATCTAAGTGTGAGATCTGCTATATTGGTCCTGTCAATTTTTCTTTAACTAATTTCAAAGGGCCTCTCACTTCATGCCCAAATATTAACTCAAATGGAGTGAACTGAGTAGATTTGCTTGGGGGCATTTCTAAAGGCAAACAATATGAATGGGATACCTTTATCCGTATCACTGGGGTAATCTTGATAGTATGCTCTCAACATGGTCTTCAAGGTCTGATGCTACCTTTTGAAAGCTCCCTGGGATTCAGGATGATACGAACTGGGTTTAAAGTGCTGTATACCTAAGCTCGACGAGAATATCATCAAACCGAGCCAGAGCGAGCGGAGTTTGCCGATCGTCTTAGTCCCCAGAAAGGATGGGACTCAACGATTCTGTGTGGATTATCAGAAGGTCAACGCCATTACAAAATCAGAGTCACATCCAATACCAAGATTGGAGGAATGCATTGAGAAAATTGGATAAGCCAGTTGCATCACGAAGTTGGACTTACTGTGTGGTTACTGGCAGGTACCTTTATCAGAGACAGCGAAATAAATTTCTGTGTTTGTAACCCCAAATGGGCTATATCAGTTTAAAGTGATGCCCTTTGGAATGAAGAACGCACCCGCCACATTCCAAAGACCGATGAACAAAGTTGTGGCTGGGTTAACAAATTGTGCAGTCTATTTGGATGATGTAGTGCTCTTTAGTGAGTCCTGGAAAGATCACATGGAACAGTTGGCAAAGCTCTTTGATTGACTGTGAGAAACAAAACTGACAATGATCTTAAACAAAACTAAATTCGCGAAAGCAGAGATAGTTTTCCTGTGGTGAAACATCGGTCATGGAAGCTTGAAACTACAGAACACAAAGACGAAGGCCATCGAGGAATTTCCACGAACAACCTCGAAGAAAGAGGAGCTTTGATTCTTGGGACTCAGCGGATTCTATCGGAAGTTTGTTCCAAACTTCAGCAGCATTGTGGCAGCATTAACTGATTTGCTGAAGAAGAACACAATGTTTCGGTGGACAGAACCATGCCAGGAGGCATTCGACCATTTGAAAGCAGCATTAATCACCAAACCAGTTTCAGCTCCACCATACTTTTCAAAACCTTTTAAAGTCACCATCGATGCTAGTGACATAGGAGTTGGAGCTGTACTCCTACAAGAAGGTGAAGATAGGATTGAGCTGCCAGTTGGTTACTTTTCAAAGAACTGACCATCCACCTGAGGAAATACTCGGCAATCAAAAAAGAACTATTGAGTTGGTACTGGCCTTCCAACATTTCAATGTGTATGTCACAAACAATGTGTCAGAGAAGGTTGTGTATACGGATCAAAATCCTCTTACACTCTAGAATGCTTTAAAGACAAGAATATGAGACTATTTCGTTGGAGTCTTATGTTACAGACTTTTCATTTAAAAATTGTACATGTTGCGGGTTGTAAGAATGTAATTGCAGATGCATTATCGCAGATTTAACTGATAAAGTTTAGATGAGATTTGTATTTATCCAACGTTACCTATATATAACTACATATATGGGAAGAAGCTAAGGAGAACTTAGATTAAAGTTATTTGCACATTATGATTATACAAAAAGAATACAAAAAAAAGAAGCCATCTTTTCATTATAATGGCTCATCTTTTTCTTAAGGGGGAGGTGTTATGAAGGTCTAAGGGGTACTGTACTTTTACGAGAGTTGAAAAGCTAGCAAGGATTTGGAGAAGCAGAGAGAATCTGAAACAAGGTAACAATGTAACATGTGGTCGAAGCAGCAAAGAGCTGTGTCGCCAAGATACAAAAACAAATTTGAATTTGGCCAATCAGTTTAATTTATGCCCCAAGTTACCAAAACCCAATCGAATTTGAAAAAATAATGTTTTGACAACAATCACCAATGAAACGATCCGATGTTTTGGGGTGCAAATATCAGACATTTTGAACAGTTGCCCAGAGCGGCAAAAAAGCAGCTGGCACCAACAACTGAAGAGGCTGGTTTCAGAAAGATCTGCTTTCTCCAAGGGACCTTGATCTATCAAAGACCTGGGAAGGAGAATCCTTAAGAAGAAGAAAAGGAGAGAGAGGAAAATCTACAGAAGATACTTGGCAAAACGGTCTGGTTTTGAAACACGACTCTATTTTTTGCAAATCGTAATCAGAATTTTTATTGGACCAGTATTGTAGAGGGGCAGGTAAAAGATAGATTTAGAGAAAGGAATTGTAAACAATCGTTAGTTGATTATTCTCTCTTAGACAGAAATAAATAAAGTTGTTAATTTTTACTTTAAATAGTGATTTTTGGGATAGTTTTTGGCCTCTTGAATTTTAACTGATTACAGGACAGGGTGCATCTTTTCTGTTGTTATGGTCTAGGCCAGGCCACTCAAAACATTCTTAAGTAGGCAGCCCAATCCATAACTTTGCAATTTGTATCGGTAAGTGTACAGTGAGAATTACCTGGAGTATGTTAGCGAGGCTGACTACCAGGTTTTAAAACAGACAAACATTAGGTCACAAAATTACACAATGAAACACAAAGAACAGAATGAGGAACACCTACAGGACTCAGTCCATCCAAACTAGACTTAATCATGCTGTTCTGAATAAGTACAACAAACCAATAAACAAAGCCCTTAAACACAGAGCAAAAGATGAAACAAAGGCTTCCAGGTCAAGGTTAGAAGGGCAGAAGATGAGAGACTTCAGCAGCCTGTTTCCACACAGCTCCACAGCCAAACTCCAAACTAAAGTTCTGAACTGAACTGCTCAGATCGAGGGCTGGCCACACCCCATTGACTGGTACAGGTTACTTCTGAAAATGTAAAAGCTTTGCCCGAAAGTAAAATCTGTTTAAGTATAAACAAAAAGACCTTTCATCTCTGGACCAAACTCAACCATTTCAGAGCCCAACCTGGTTATGACCCCTCTAAAAAAAAACAAGGACACAGTATCTTTGAGAAAAGTATCAAGATTTTAGCAAAAAGGACCAGCTTTGTGACACTGTGTTGCTGGTTTAAATTAACAGAGGGGTTTGCCCCATGGCGTAACACTATATGCTGAGAACATAGTTAAAATGTGATTGAAAAGATAACACAACCTGCTTCAGCTTCTTACCAGGAACTCCAAAAATTGCGAGGAAATGGTAGTAAATGAAAGCTATCTGTTGAATTGTTGGTAGTTCCATTTTCAAAGAGAGGACAATATCAATTGTTGTTGACAGATCTGAATCATTAGACATTCATCTGTTATATAAAGCAACTAAATCTCCCCTGTGATTTTGTGCGGTTGCAGAGAGAGTGAAATTAGTTTGCGGTGTTTGAACAAACAGTCACAGTTAATTTTAATAGATATTACACAATACAATCTTCACCTACACTGGAAGATTGAAGGAGAACAATTGGGCCAGGTCCATCTCAGGGCTCCTTGCTCACTCTCTTAGTGCTCTCTACACGGATGCTCACACCATCCCTGCCTTGCCTTGCCTTTCTCACTTTACACTCTCAAACATCGATTCATCGAGTGTACAGCATGGAAACAGACCCGATGGTCCAACTCATCCATGCTGACCAGACATCCCAAATTAATCTCGTCCCATTTACCAATATTCCCTCCATTTCCCTCGAGAGTCAGAAAGTCATAGAGCTGTACAGCAGGGAACAAAACCTTTGGTCCAACTTGTCCATGCTGACCAGATACCCTGAATTATTCTATTCCCATTTGTCAGCATTTGGCCCATATCCATCTGAACCCTTCCTGTTCACATATATATCAAGATGCCTTTTAAATATTGTTATTGTACCAGCCTCCAACATTTTATCTGGCAGCTCCTTCCATATATGCATCACCCTCTTCTGGGGTAGAAGTGCCCTGTGCAAGAAGGATGGATTGCACCTGAATTGGAAGGGGACTAATATACTGGCAGGGAGATTTTTTAGAGCTGGTCAGGAGGATTTAAACTTGTACGGCCGGGGCGGGTGGGTATATCCCAGAGAGATAGTGAGGAAGGAGATCAATCTGAGACTGATACAGTTGGGAAAAGGGGCAAGTCAAACAGTCAGTGTGGGCAGGAACAAAGCGGAGAACAAGGTAATACTGATAAATTAAACTGCATTTATTTCAATGTCAGAGACCTAACAGGAAAGTAGATGAACTCAGGGCATGGTTAGGAACATGGGACTGGGATACCCTAGCAATTACAGAAACATGGCTCAGGGATGGACAGGACTGGCAGCTTAATGTTCCAGGATACAAATGCTACAGGAACGATAAAAAGGGGTCAAGAGAGGAGGGGGGTGAAGCATATTTGTTGAGGGATAGCATTACAGCTGTGTGTAGAAAGGATATTCTTGGGAAAACATCCAGGGAAGTTATTTGGGTGGAACTGAGAAATAAGAGACGGCTAATCACTTTATTGGCATTGTATTATAGACCCCCTAATAGTCAGCAGGATATCGAGAAACAAATTTGTAAGGAGATTTCAGTTATCTTAAGAATAGTAGCATGGTTATGGTAGGGGATTTTAACTTTCCAAACATAGACTGGGACTATCATAGTGTTAAGGGTTTAGATGGAGAGGAATTCGTTAACTGAGTTCAAGAATATTTTCTGATCCATAATGTGGATGTACCAACTAGAGAAGGTGCAAAACTTGATCTACTCTTGTGAAATAAGGCAGGACAGGTGACTGAGGTGTCAGTGGGAGAGCACTTTGGGGCCACCAATCAGAATTCGATCAGTTTTAAAGTCATGGTGGAAAAGGATAGAACGGATATAAAAATTGAAGTTCAAAATCAGAGGAAGACCAATTTTGATGGCATTGGGCAAGATCTTTCATGAGTTGATTGGGGGCAGATGTTCGCAGGTAAAGGAACGGCTGGAAAATGAGAAGCTTTGAAAAATAAGCTAACGAGAGTCCAGAGACAGTATATTCCAGTTAGGTTGAAAGGCAAGGCTAATAAGTGTAGGGAATGCTGGATGACTAGAGGAATTGAGGTTTTGATTAAGAAAGAGAAGGAAGCCTATGTCAGATATAGACAGAAGAGATCGAATGAACTATTTGAAGGATATAAGGTCAGTAGGAGTATACTTAAGACGGAAATCAGGAGGGCAAAAAGGGGACGTGAGATAGCTTTGGCAAAAAGGTTAAGGAGAATCCAAAGGGATTTTATAAATATATTAGCAAATAAAGTGTAACTAGGGAGAGAATAGAGCCCCTCAAAGATCAGCAAGGCAGCATAATTGTGGAACCACAGGAGATAGGGAAGATACTAAACAACTATTTTGCATCAGTGTTTACTGTGGAGAAGGACATGGATGATATAGAATGTGGGGAAATAGATGATGACATCCTTTAAAATAATCATATTACAAAGGAGGTGGTGCTGGATGTCTTAAAATGCATAAAAATGGATAAATCCCCAATATCTGATCAGATGTTCCCTAGAACTCAGTGGGAAACTAGGGAAGTGATTGCTGGGCCCCTTGCTGAGATATTTGTGTCATTGACATTCACAGGTGAGGTGCTGGGAAAACTGGAGGTTGGCTGATGTGGTGCCACTATTTAAGAAAGGTGGTAAGGAAAAGCCAGGGAACTATAGACCAGTGAGGCTGACATTGGTGGTGTGCAAGTTGTTGGAGGGAATCCTGAGGGACAGTATGTACATGTATTTGGAAAGGCAAGGTCTGATTAGGGATAGTCAACATGACTGTTTGTGGAAATCATGTCTAATGAATTTGATTGAGGTTTTTGAAGAAGTAACAAAAAGGATTGATGAGGGAAGAGTTGTGTATATGACCTATATGGACTTCAGCAAGGCATTCAACAACGTTCCTCATGATAGACTGGTTAGCGAGGTTAGATCTCATGGAACACAGGGAGAACTAGCCACTTGGATCTCGAACTGGATGAAAGGTCAAAGACAGACGGTGGTGATGGAGGTTGTTTTTCAGATTAGAGGTCTGTGAGCAGTGGTGTGCCATAAGGACCAGTGCTGGGTCCATTGTTTTTCGTCATTCATATAAACGACTTGGGTGTTAACATTTCATTAGTAATCTTGCAGATGACACCAAATTTGAAGGCGTAGTGGACAGTGAAGAAGGTTACCTCAGAGTACAATGGGATCATGATCAGATGGGGCAATGGGCTGAGGAGCGGCAGAAGGAGATTAATTTAGATAATTGTGAAGTATTGCATTTTGGCAAAGTAAATCAGAGCAGGATTTGTACACTTAATGGTAAGGTCCTGGGGAGTGTTGCTCAACAAAGAGACCTTGGAGTGCAGGTTCATAGTTCCTTGAAAGTAGAGTCATAGAAGTCATTTGATGTGGATTTCTTTATTGGACAGAGCATTGAGTATAAGAGTTGGGAGGTCATGTTATAGAACATAAAACATTACAGCACAGTACAGGCCCTTTGGCCCTCGATGTTGCATCGACCAGTCATACCAATCTAAAGCCCATCTAACCTGTCCTATTCCATGTACGTCCATATGCTTGTCCAATGACGACTTAAATGCACTTAAAATTGGCGAATCTACTACCGTTGCAGGCAAAGCATTCCATACACTTACTACTCTCTGAGTAAAGAAACTACCTCTGACATCTGTCCTATATCTATCACCCCTCAATTTAAAGCTATGCCCCCTCGTGCTCTCTGTCACCATACTTGGTAAAAGGTTCTCCCTGTCCATCCTATCTAACCCTCTGATTATCTTACATGTCTTTGTTAAGTCATCTCTCAACATTCTTTTCTCTAATGAAAACAGCCTCAAGTCCCTCAGCATTTCCTCATAAGACCTTCCCTCCATACCAGGCAACATCCGAGTAAATCTCCTCTGCACCCTTTCCAAAGCTTCCACATTCTTCTTATAATGCGGTGACCAGAACTGTACACAATACTCCAAGTGCAGCCTCACTCGAGTTTTGTACAGCTGTAGCATAACCTCATGGTTCCGGAACTCGATCCCTCTATTAATAAAAGCTAAAACACTGTATGCTTTCTTAACAATCCTGTCAACCTGGGTGGCAACTTTCAAGGATCTGTGTACCTGGACACTGACATCTCTCTGCTCATCTACACTACCAAGAATCTTACCATTAGCCCAGTACTTTGCATTCCGGTTACTCCGACCAAAGTTAATCACCTCACACTTGTCCGCATTAAACTCCATTTGCCACCTCTCAGCCCAGCTCTGCAGCTTATCTATGTCTCTCTGTAACTTACAACATCCTTCGTCACTATCCACAACTCCACCGACCTTCGTGTCGTCTGCAAATTTACTAACCCACCCTTCTACTCCGTCATCCAAGTCGTTTATAAAAATGACGAACAGCAGTGGACCCATCACCGACCCTTGTGGTACACCACTGGTACCTGGACTCCAGGATGAACATTTCCCATCAATCACCACCCTCTGTCTTCTTTCAGCAAGCCAATTACTGATCCAAACTGCTATATCTCTCACAATCCTATTCCTCCGCATTTTGTACAATAGCCTACTGTGGGGAACCTTATCGAATGCCTTGCTGAAATCCATATCACATCAACTGGTTTGCTCTCATCTACCTCTTTGGTCATCTTCTCAAAGAACTCAATAAGGTTTGTGAGGTATGACCTACCCTTCACAAAACCGTGCTGACTATCCCTAATCAAATTATTCTTTTCTAGATGATTATAAATCCTATCTCTTATAACCTTTTCCAACACTTTACCAACAATTGAAGTAAGGCTCACTGGTCTATAATTACCAGGATTGTCTCTACTCCCCTTCTTGAACAGGGGAACCACATTTGCTATCCTCCAGTCTTCTGGCACTATTCCTGTAGACAATGGCAATTTAAAGATCAATGCCAAAGGCTCGGCAATCTCCTCCCTGGCTTCCCAGAGGATCCTAGGATAAATCCCATCCGGCCCAGGGGACTTATCTATTTTCACACTCTGCAGGATTTCTAATATCTCTTCCTTGTGAACCTCAATCACACCAAGTCTAGTAGCCTGTATCTCAGTAATCTCCTCGACAACTTTGTTGATTTCTAGAGTGAATGCTGTCAAAAATATTTATTTAGTGCTTCCCCCATCTCCTCTGACTCCACACACAACTTCCCACTACTATCCTTGATTGGCCCTAATCTTACTCTTGGCATTCTTTTATTTCTGACATACCTATGGAAAGCCTTAGGGTTAACCCTGATCCTATCCGCCAACAACTTCTTGTATCTCCTCCTGGCTCCTCTGAGCTCTCTCTTTAGGTCTTTCCTGGCTACCTTGTAATCCTCAAGCACCCTAACTGAGCCTTCACATCTCATCCTAACATAAGCCTTCTTCTTCCGCTTGACTAGAGATTCCACTTCCTTCGTAAACCACAGCTCCCGCGCTCTACATCTTCCTCCCTGCCTGACAGGTAGATACTTATCTAGGACACACAGGAGCTTTTCCTTGAATAAGCTCCACACTTCTAATGTGCCTATCCCCTGCAGTTTTCTTCCCTATCCTATACTTCCTAAATCTTGCCTAATCACATTGTAATTGCCATTCCCCCAGCTGTAACTCTTGCCCAGTGGTATACACCTATCCCTTTCTATCACTAAAGTAAACATAACAGAATTGTGATCACTATCACCAAAGTGCTCACCTACTTCCAAGTCTAACACCTGGCCGGCTCATTACCCAGTACCAAATCTAATGTGGCTTCGCCCCTTGTTGGCCTGTCTACATACTGTGTCAGGAAGCCCTCCTGCACACACTGGACAAAAACTCACCCATCTATAGTACTCATACTATAGTGTTCCCAGTCAATATTTGGAAAGTTGAAGTCCCCCATGACAACTACCCTGTCTCTCTCACTCCTATCTAAAATCATCTTTGCTATCCTTTCCTCTACATCTCTGGAACTATTCGGAGGCTGATAGAAAACTCCCAACAGGGTGACCTCTCCTTTCCTGTTTCTAACTTCAGCCCATACTACCTCAGTGGACAAGTCCCCAAATATCCTTTCTGCAACTGTAATACTGTCCTTGACCAACAATGCCACACCTCCCCCTCTTTTACCATCTTCTCTGTTCTTACTGAAACATTTCAATCCTGGAACCTGCAACAACTATTCCTCTCCCTGCTCTAACCATGTCTCCGAAATGGCCACAACATCGAAGTCCCAGGTACCAACCTATGCCTGCAAGTTCACCCACATCTTGCGTCCCTGAAACTTGATTTTGGACCTCCCTACTCTCAATCTTTTCTATACTCGAACTACAATTTTGGTTCCCATCCTCCTGCTGGATTAGTTTAAACACACCCCAATAGCCTTAGCGAATTTCCCCCCCAGGATATTGGTACCCCTCTGGTTCAGATGAAGATCATCCTGCTTGTAGAGGTCCCACCTACCCCAGAAATAGCCCCAATAATCCAAGAATCCAAAGACCTCCCTCCTGCACCATCCCTGTAGCCACATGTTCAACTCCTCTCTCTCCCTATTCCTTGCCTCACTAGCACGTGGCACGGGCAACAAACCAGAGACAACAACTCTGTTCATCCTAGCTCTAAGCTTCCACCCTAGCTCCCTGAATTTCTGCCTTAAATTCCCATTTCTCTTCCTACCTATGTCGTTGGTGCCTATGTGGACCACGACTTGGGGCTGCTCCCCCTCCCCCTTAAGGATCCCAAAAACATGATCAGGACATTGATTAGGTCAGTTTTGGAATATTGCATGCAATTCTGGTCTCCCTCCTATTCGAAGGATGTTGTGAAACTTGAAGGGTTCAGAAAAGATTTACAAGGATGTAACCAGGTTTGGAGGATTTGAGTTACAGGAAGAGGCTGAACAGGCTGGGGCTGCTTTCCCTGGAGCATCAGAGGCTGAGGAGTGACTTTATTTAGAGGTTTATAAAATTATGAGGTAGGGTAAATAGACAAGTCCTTTCACTGGGGTGGGGGCGTCCAGAACTAGAGGGAATAGGTTTAGGGTGAGAAGGGAAAAATTTAAAAGGAACCTCAGGGCTAACCTTTTCAAGCAGAGTATGTATATCAAATGAGCTGTCATAGGAAGTGATGGAGGCTGGTACAATTATGACATTTAAAAGGCATTTGGAATGAGTATATGATTAGGAAGGGTTGAGAGGGATATGGGCCAAAGGCTGGCAAATGGGACTAGATTAGGTTGGGATATCTGATCGGCATGGATAAGTTGGACCGAAGGGTCTGTTTCTGTGCTGTACATCTCTATGACTCTATGATCGAGCTTTGCTTCTTCTCCAGTAAGTACACCTGCATACTGAATCAGAAAATTATGTGTACATACTTACATTCCTCTTGTTATGAAGTTGAAGGTGTGTACCGTACCTGTAAGAGAGAATAAATATTGTTCTGCCCTGAGAGTTCACAAGCACTTGTCATACAATGAAGTAGCAGTCTCAGAGTGTACTGGAAAATTGAAAATATGTAACATTTGTCTGTGAAATAGGTACCTGAGTTGGTTGCTGTTTTGATAACAATTCGAATTTTAATTCAAATCAGTTTAAATTATATGTCAGAATATTAAAACCCAACTGAGTTTGAATTTATTGTTTTGCCAACCACAAACCAATGAAACAATCTGATGTTGGGGATATAAGAAAAGGCAGGCAGGCATAGAGTAACTGCCATTGAGAAAGACCCAAGACAATGAAACACTCTCCATCAAAGGTACCTTTTCATATGAAACATATTCACCATAAAAGAAAGACGATGACTCATGGAGATCTTCAGCTGAAAGAAGAAAGACACCAATGATGACAGCCGCTCTATGGCTGAAACATTAATTTGCTGTAATTTTTAAAAGTGTTTTATTGGAACAGTATATTGTTACAGAGTTGGAGGCAGGTAATAAGTTGGTCAGAGAAAGGTGGGCTTAGAGTTGTGAATAAGTTGTTGTTTAATGTTCACTCTTAGAGTTAAAGAATAAATTGATAAATTAGCAGAAGGGTTCACCGACGTGACGTAACAGTTTGTGGGCTCGAGTCCGTTAGTTGGACAGGTATAGACAGATCCACTCTGAGATTTGGACAAATTTGATCAGATTTGGGATATGAAAGATCCCAACAGATTTGAATACTTGCTGATTAGTGTCCTAGACCTTTAAATAAAATGTACGTTAGAAAATTTGTTTAATTTTGGTTACTCATAGTGGTTCAATTAAAAGGGAGAGAAGTGGCTGTTAAGGTTGCTAAAGAGGTTCTGGGGTTTGAAGATGATTCCCAAATTTTCCAAGCAAGTTTAGAAAGACAGAGGAAGGCCATACTTTTAGAATGAGCAAATAAGTTAGAATTGAGTCTAACC